>NW_003314339.1:63622-70711 GCF_000143415.4 Selaginella moellendorffii
TATATATATATATATATTATATATATATATATATATATATATATATATATATATATATATATATATATATATATATATATATATATATATATATATATATATATATATATATATATATATATATATATATATATATATATATATATATATATATATATATATATATTTATTTATTTATTTGTTTATTTATAGACCTTATTTTAAGCTCTTAAATTTGGACTTCCTAAGAGGTCAACTAACCCAATATTATTCAAATCTCAAATATTCTAAAACCCTTGATTGAGAAAGAGGATGTATTTTTGTTCATAGGCTCTTTCTCTCTATATTTAAACCTTTATAAATCGAGTTGTTCTTTTTGGTTGCTTATAATTATTTAAATGTGAGACATAAATCCCTAAGCCCCAAAGTGAAGCTGAAAGGGGGCCACATAGTACTAGCTGAAGCGGAAGCCAAATGAGTATAACACATTTAAACTAAAACAATATTATCAACTTCAAATATTCACAATAGTGTAGTACATCAAAGTGTGTGTTTGGATCTAAAGACATGACTTATTTTAGGTATTACATTTCTCATAAAGGTTTGCTAATTAATGTCGATAAAGTTTTGGCTTTTTTTAAATTCCTTACTCCAAAATGTGTGAACAATATGCAATGTGTCCTTGGCAAAGTGCAACATTTTGGTAATTTTATTGATCATCTTTATGATTTGCTTAATCTTAAAGAAAACTTTCCATAACAAACCTAACATTTTGTGAACATCACGAATGTACTTTTCCTATATCACTTCCAAATGGATCAAGATTTTATTAATGAAGTTAGTAGTCACCTCTTTCATATAACAAATAACCTAGTCTATCATTAACCAAAAAATGGTTGGATTATTATTTAAATTGAACAATATCACTAAGAACTTATTTAAACTAAATGGTGTACAAAAAGTAGTTTGTACACCCTCCTTAGCCATCAATATTGGCTAGTATCTGGAAATAAGATATAACTTGGTAGACCAACAATTATGTCCCAAAGGAAACGAGGCAAAGTCCGAGATTGAGTTCGAGATAGAGTCGAAATGGAGCCCGATATGGACCCGAGATGGAGTCCAAAATGAAGATTGATATGAACCCGAAATAGACCTGAGTCTAAGATGGAGCCCAAGATAGACTTAAGATAAAGTCTGAGATGGATCTGAGATGGAGTCCGAGATGGACCCGAGATGGACCCAAGATGGAGTCTGAAATGGACCTAAGATAGAGTTCGAGATGGGCCCGAGATGGAGTCCGAGATAGAGTCCAAGATGGAGTCTGAGGTCAAGTCCGAGATGGACTTGAGATAGAGTTCGAGGTCAAGGCTAAGAAAGAGACTAAGACCGAGACCAAGACCAAAACCGAGATTAAGACCGAGACCGAGATCAAGTCGAAGTCTGAGGGTGAAAGCCCAAAACATTCATCTCCCAGATCTTAAAGGGTTTAGTCAGCTCCAAAATTATAGTAGGACTCCAATGGTGCTAGTTTGGCCAAAAAAGGCTAGTATCATTAAGAAAGGCTATACTCACGTGCTGGGTGATGATATAACCATTAAGAAATTCAAGGCTATAGACAAACAAACAAGGTAGCTTTATGAAGTGTTCAAGAGCTGACTCTAGCTCCCCCGAGAGATCAAATGGTGAATGCTCTCAATCCAAGTATGGGTGGCACTACCTACTTAGATACCAGGTGTGGCTCATTAGAACCTCACTCTAGCCACATGGCTAGGGCACCCAAAGGCGGAAGGTGGGGAGAGTACCCATGAAGCTCGCGTAGGGCCATGGTGTTTTGAAATGTTGTCCCAAGGTCCCAGTGTGGAAAGGAAGAGGGGGAGTCCATATGGTTGTGTGACGAAGAAGTTTTAGAGGTCAATGAGACTTAGTGGTCAGGGTGTTGTGAGACACAAAATCCCTAGGCCCCAAAGTGGAGCCGGAAGGGTGCCATGTGGTAATGGCCGAAGCGAAAACCAAACGAGCGTAACACATTTGGACTAAAAACTCTGACTTGAAAGGTCGAGAGTGGGAGTGGAACTCCTAACGAAGTGCTCAAGAAACAAGCACAAAGCAAGCAATAAATGAGTTTCTAGAAAAAGGACACAAGAGGACCAACACATACCATGTGGCAGAGTCCGATATAGAGTCCGAGATGGACCCAAGAAGGACCCAAGATGGAGTCCGAGATGGAGTCCGAGATGGACCTGAGATGGAGTCCGAGATGGACCTGAGATGGAGTCCGAGATGGAATCTGAGATGGAGTCCGAGATGGAATCTGAGATGGAGTCCGAGGTCAAGACCGAGACCAGGACCGAGACTGGGACCGAGACCGAGACTAGGACCGAGACCGAGACCGAGACTAGGACCGAGACCGAGACCGAGACCGAGATCGGGACCGAGACCGAGACCGAGACCAAGGCCAAGGCCGAGGCCGAGACTGAGCCCGAGCCCAAGTCCGAGTCCGAACCCGAGTCCGAGTCCAAGTCCGAGTCCGAGTCTGAGTCCGAGTTCGAGTTCGAGTCTGAGAGGGTGAAAACCCAAAGCGTTCATCTCCCAGACTCTAGAGGGTTTAGTGAGCTCCAAAAGTATAATAAAGGGGAGGATTGCAGTGGAACCAGTTTGGCCAGGAAAGGCAATTTGGCCTAGGAAGGCTATACCCAATGGTGGGTGATGAGCTGCCCATTGGGAAGTCCAAGACTAGAGTGAACACGGACCAACAAGCGGGGTAGCTTGGTGAAGTGTTCAAGAGTTGGCTTTAGTTCCCTCGAGAGATCGAATGGTCGATGCTCCTAGTCCAAGTGTGGGTGGCACTACCTACTTGGATACCTGGCGTGGCTCAACGGAACCTTGCTCTAAGCCCATGGCTAGAGCACCCAAAGGTGGAAGGTGGGGAGAGTACCCATGAGGCTTGCGTAGGGCCACGGTGTTTCGAAATGTTGTCCCAAAAGCCCAGACTATGGAAAGGATGAGGAGTAGTCCTTTGGTGTAGTGATCAAAGATACAGTTGGGTGGTGAGGAAGTCCCAGAAGACCATGGGACTTAGTGGTCGGGCTTGTGGGCCTCGATCCAGTGGCAGTGTTGGCAAACACGGCCATGGGCAGAAAGGGACTTGGTGGGAATTCAAAAAGGGATATTGGGGAATGCTATTCCCCATGTGTGTGGGCATCCTAAGGATGCTAAGGAGTGGATCTAGGATGATCACTCATGAATGGATGGCCTAGTCTTTGAGAGACAGGACTGTGATGTTGGTGGTGTTAGGCCACCGGTGTGACCAAGGTGAATGGGCATGGCCTTAGCGTAACGGGCTGATATGTCGGTGGTACTTTGGGGTGTTAGTCTTGGGATTGGACACGTGGAGCGTTTAGACCAAATGCAATGGTTAAGTGGCATGGATGCCATTTTTGGGGCTAGCAAGTCCCTAAGTCCAAAATAGGACTTATGGAGGTTGTGAGTGAGACTCCTCCAAGTGGTTGAAGGTATGGTTAAATGACTAAAGTAGAATGGAAAATTTAGTACTTTGAGACCGGAATTGATGACCATGGGAGGTCAAATACAGAAGAGGACACAAGTCCTTGAAATGGTAACTGGGGCTACCTCTAATAAATGTTCGAACAACCCAAGGAGTTGGGGGTGTACTCAGAGGATGAGTTGGTATTCTCATCACATGGACAAGTGGTCATAAGGGGCAAAAGGTTGCCCCAAGAGAGTGTCGAAGTAACACTTGCAAAGATGGTCCTTTTGAGTATGAATACAAGAAGTTGTATTCTAGTGAGCTGGCACCTCAAAGGTAGGACCTTATGGATCGTCGGATAACAAAGTCCAAAAAGCTGGATGACTAAAATAGAGTCAAGGAATATTCCTAAAGGATTGATGGAAGCATTTGGACTGAGTTGTGTTGTACCCCACGAAGGATGGGGGGGATCATAAGATCTAAGTATGAGAACAGAGGGTATCTCATCGATGGCAGAATGTGCCATGCTAAAGTCATGGGAAAGGTGTTCCCCAAAAAGAAAGCAATTTTGGCATAGAGTTGTGTGTGAACACTATGGTGCATAGTTGGCATGAAAAACAATTGCTTTGGTCTTGGCAAAGACCCTGACACAAGTGGGGAGTGTCATAAAGGTAAACTTGTAAAGCCGAGGGTGTGGAGATACTGAATGTGCCAAGGCATGCTGCCTTGAGGTCAAGTTGGCAGGTTCATGAGAACCCCTTCCAAAGGAATCCCAATGGAAATGGGAACGATATACCCTAAGTTAGAAGGCATGCGGTTAGAGTGTGGTGACCCAAATAATGATGGAGGTGTGGAAGCACCAAGCAATGAGTTGTAGGACTTGACAACTATGAGGCAACTAAGCAAAAGGTGCAAAATAATTGGTTAAATTGGTAGAAGGTAACTACCTAAAACTTTTTATTGGGATAAGGAAGCTAGATATACCCTTATGGGGGAGAAATTGTTTATGTTGCAATATAGTAAATCAATGTTATAAAGGGAATACTCATTGCTAAAGAAAGTTATCATTGGGACACCCAAACACTCTAAAACATCAGGAAGTGGTGTTTGGTGTTGCGAGGGCATTAAATAAGGCCCAAGGGACTAAGTTCCTAACGAATGATGGATAGGAGGTGCTATCCAAATGTCCAAGGTTCTAGAGATGGGAGAAATCCGTTTACCCGATTTGGACAAAGCCAAAAATGGGATTTTGGCAAAGTTAGTGATGGGTATATAGAGGCCCATAAGTAGCAACATTAATCCCGGTGTGTGGGATTATAAGGTGAGCATGCCCAGATTGAGGAACCACTCCCTAAGCTATTGAGTAGGTTCATCCCTATGAATACTTGTTAAGACATGGTAGAAAGTGCAAAACTATCTTCCTAGTCTGGAGGAGAATAACTAAAGGAAATATATGAGGCTAAAAGGCAAGTAGTATTGGGATGGAATTGAACCATAGAAATTGAAGGGCATAACCAGCGGTGGTTATGCAAGTTGGGAGTGGAAAATCAAGAGGGTGCTCGAGGATGTTGTTACTAGCAACCATGATGCCATGGAAAGTTTAAAATGTGGAATTATCCATGTTAGGCCATATAATGAGTAAGGAACTTGCAAAGGAGAAGCCTTAGCAAGCTAAGGAACAGAGTTCCTTGAAGGTTCCTAAAGACAAATTGAGGTAGATAAGTACCTAGAAAGCCAAGTGTAAATGGTTCCTAGAGCACGCAAAATCAGAGTGGCGCAACAAAAGCGTGGTCTTGAAACTAGCCATGAGGTGAGGCTATCAAGGTTGAGGAAGTAATTCCTGAGTGTTTAAAGAGAGGACTTTGAACGAAAGTTGATGGCTAAGGACTTTCACGCTTATGCATGAACCATGTTACAGTGGCTAGATGACTTGCTAAGTAAGATTGGGAAGTTAGGGGAACAAATCCCCTAGTTGAAGGTGCTAACTTCAAAAAGGGTGGCCCATGGGGCCGAGCATGGAGGAGTCCATGCATGATCACAGATTTGCCAAATGAGAGGACTTAGCAATGCGGAGGAACTAAGTTCCTAAGTTGTGATCTATAGCGCACTTTAACTATAAGTTGGTGAACCAGCGTGGGGAGTCATGCCAGGCATCTTGGATGATGCTTCCGTAGATGCATATATGGAGGTTGAGTTCGAGTCCCAACCCTCTAGTGCTTGGGTTCAAGTCCCAAATCACTAGGGCGTGGTGATGGTTTGGAATATGAGGACATTCATTTTTCGGTGGTCATGGACTCTCAGTGAAGAGATTGGTTTGAGCACCGCCAAGCGAGGGATGCCTCGGAGTCGTGATGCACGGTTAGATTGCTTAGTGTGGCTCGACATATCTAACTTGAACACTTGGTGTGAGTGGCACCAAGGACGTGGTGAATGAGATAGGGACACCCAGTCTCAGTTGTTATAGACCCTTAGCCAGGAGGGCTGGCTTGGGTGCACCGCTAAGTGTGGGGGATGCCCCCGGGGTCATGGCGAACAACTTAAAGGTCTAGAAGACCTAATACCTATTGGCAAACCTGTTAAAGTGCCAAGGTGTGATCAGTAGGTGATCTTATAGCTAAAACAAGGACAAAGTTCTTGTGAGGTTAAGAGATAAAGTTCCTAGTTCAAAGTGTTGGTTTGAACTATTGATGATGGTGTGGCTTGGTCAAGGTGACCAAGTGGGAAGAACATCTAAGGGAAATGATTTGTGACTATGCGATGGCATAGTGAGTCCGAAGAAAGTAGTCTCTATAAGAGACCCATGGGAGGGTCACAAAGTTGAGCCAGGGATAGAGCCTACAGTAGAAAATCCTAAAGAGATGTACTAGGGGTGAACACCCTCTGGACTTGGCAAAGCAAAGTCTTTGCTATGGAACCAAAAGGATATCTCAAGAATGAAGGTGGTGATCTGATGTTGCTAGGTGCAGTAATCAAGGAAGGAGCAAAAAAGACTAGTGGCTAAAAAAAAAACCATGGGAATCATGGGAAAGAATCCAAAACGCAAAGTTAGGCCAAGAACACTAATGTGTTGAGTACTAACGAATTGTGGGAAAGACAATGTGTTTCCAAGGATGAATTCCCAATTGCTTCGATTTGGCGAAAGTGGAAGCTCCAAGGCAGGGAGCAGTAAAGTAGCCAAATGATAGGGACGTGGACAGCCCTAACACGAATTAGGATAACTGGAACTTAGTGCCAAAGGTTGCACAAAATGGGAAAGAGGATGATGGTGCCCTCAAATAAAGAACTTCCAAAGATGGGGAAATGGAGTTGCATAATATGTGCAATGCAACGTGTCGGAGACACTTAGGAAATTGACTTTGACGAGTCAAATTTAAAAGATCCAGAATGCAAGTTTAACTGAGGCTACTTAGGAGTGAGTAGTGGGATTGAGATAGAGGAGATGCCTCTAACAGGTTTAGCAAGAACTAAACCAATGAAAGGGAAAGAACCACTATAGGTGGTCGATCGAGTCTTCATGTCAGAAAGGTTATATGCCTTAGAGGACGGAGAAGGCATGATGAGCCTTCAGTGTCATACCATTGACGAATATTGGCTAAGTGCTAAGGATGGAAAGGGTAATA
>NW_003314339.1:70811-90906 GCF_000143415.4 Selaginella moellendorffii
ATAAAATTGGTTTACTGTTCAATGAGGACATCAAACTTCGTTTATGGGTGGTGGAGTTGTGAGACACAAAATCCCTAGGCCCCAAAGTGGAGCCAGAAGGGTGCCATGTGGTAGTGGCCGAAGCGAAAACCAAATGAGCGTAACACATTTGGACTAAAAGCTCCGACTTGAAAGGTTGAGAGCGGGAGTGGAACTCCCAACGAAGTGCTCAAAGAATAAGTACGAAACAAGCAATAAATGAGTCTCTAGAAAAAGGACATAAGAGGACCAACACATAACACGTGGCAGAGTCTGAGATGGAGTTCGAGATGGACCCGAGAAGGACCCGAGATGGAGTCCCAGATGGACTCGAGATGGAGTTCAAGATGGAGTCCGAGATGGACCCGAGATGGAGTCTGAGATGGAGTCCGAGATGGACCCGAGATGGAGTTCGAGATGGACCCAAGATGGAGTCCAAGATGGAGTTCGAGATGGACCCAAGATGGAATCCGAGATGGAGTCCGAGAAGGACCCGAGATGGAGTCTGAGGTCGAGACTGAGACCGGGACCGAGACCGGGACCGAGACTGGGACCGAGACCGAGACTGGGACCGAGACCGAGACCGAGATTGGGACTGAGACCGAGACCGAGACCGAGACCGAGGCCGAGGGCGAGACCGAGCCCGAGCCCGAGTTTGAGTCTGAGTCCGAGTCCGAGTCTGAGTCCGAGTTCAAGTTCGAGTCTGAGAGGGTGAAAGCCCAAAGCGTTCGTCTCCCAGACCCTAGGGGGTTTGGTGAGCTCCAAAAGTATAGTAAGGGGGAGGACTGCAATGGAACCAGTTTGGCCAGGAAAGGCCAGTTTGACTCAGGAAGGCTGTACCCAGTGTTGGGTGATGAGCTGCCCACTGGGAAGTCCAAGACTAGAGTGAACACGGACCAACAAGCGGGGTAGCTTGGTGAAGTGTTCAAGAGTTAGCTCTAGTTCCCCTGGGAGATCGAATGATCAATGCTCTTGTAAGCGACTAATTTTTCCATTCTACTTTAGTCACTTAACCACACCTCCGACCACTTGGAGGAGTCTCATTCACAACCTCCATAAGTCCTACTCAGGACTAGGGGCTTGCTAGCCCCGAGAATGGCATCCATGCCACTCAACCTTAGCACTTGGTCCAAGTGCTCCACGTGTCTGATCCCACGATCGACACCCCAAGGTACCACCGACGTATCGGCCCATTACGCTAAGGCCATGCCCATTTACCTTGGTCACACTGGTGGTCCAACACCACTTACATTCCAATCCCGTCTCTCAAAGACTGGGTCATCCATCCATGAGTGATCATCCCAGATCCACTCCTTAACATCCTTAGGATGCCTACAGACATGGGGAATAGCCTTCCCCAATATCTCTGTTCCGGTCCCCACCAAGTCCCTTTCTGTCCTTGGTTGTGTTCACCAACACTGCCACTGGATCAAGGCCCACCGGCTCGACCACTAAGTCCCACTATCCTCTAGGACTTCCTCACTGTGTGACTGTGTCCTTGGTCACCACACCAGAGGGCTACCCCTCTTCCTTTCCACAGTCTGGGACTTTGGGACACCATTTCGGAACACCGTGGCCTTACACAAGCCTCATGGGTACTCTCCCCGCCTTTCGTCTTTAGGTGCTCTAGCCATGGGCTTAGAGCGAGGTTCCGTTGAGCCACGACAGGTATCCAAGTAGGTAGTGCCACCCACACTTGGACTGGGAGCATCGGCCAGTCGATCTCCCGGGGGAACTAAAGCCGGCTCTTGAACACTTCACCAAGCTACCCCGCTTGTCGGTCTGTGTTCACTCTAGTCTTGGACTTCCCAGTGGGCAGCTCATCACCCAACACTGGGTCCGGCCTTCCTGGGCCAAACTGGCCTTTCCTGGCCAAACTGGCTCCACTGCAGTCCTCCCCCTACTATACTTTTGGAGCTCACCAAACCCCCCAGGGTCTGGGAGACGAACGCTTTGGGCTTTCACCCTCTCAGACTCGAACTCGGACTCGGACTCAGACTCGGACTCGGACTCGGACTCGGACTCGGACTTGGACTCGGCCTCGGCCTCGGTCTCGGTCCCGGTCCCGATCTCGGTCTCAGTCTCGGTCTCGGTCTCGGTCCCGGTCTCGGTCTCGACTTCGGACTCCATCTCGGGTCCATCTCGGACTCCATCTCGGACTCCATCTCGGACTCCATCTCGGGTCCATCTCGGACTCCATCTCGGACTCCATCTTGGGTCCATCTCGGACTCCATCTCGGGTCCATCTCGGACTCCATCTCGGACTCCATTTCGGGTCCATCTCGGGTCCACCTCGGACTCCATCTCGGACTCCATCTCGGACTCCATCTCGGACTCCAACTCGGGTCCATTTCGGACTCCACTTCGGACTCCACTCGGGTCCATCTCGGACTCCACTTCAGACTCCAACTCGGGTCCATCTCGGACTCCACTTCGGACTCCAACTCGAGTCCATCTCGGACACTTCCACGTGTCATGTGTTGGTCCTTTTGGGTCCCTTTTTGGAGCCTCGCTTTTTGCTCGCTTCGTGCTCGTTCCTCGAGCACTTCGTTGGGAGTTCCACTCCCGCTCTTGATTTTTCAAGTCGCACCTTTTGGTCCAAACGTGTTATGCTCGTTTGGCTCTCGCTTCGGCCACTACCACGTGGCGCCCTTCCGGCTCCACTTTGGGGCCTAGGGATTTTGTGTCTCACAACTCCACCACCCATAGACGAAGTTCGATGTTCTCATCAAACGGTAAACCATTTTTTAAAGTAACACTCGCATGTGTTACCATTTCCATCCTTGGCACCTAGCCAATATTTGTCAATGGTTTGACATTGAAGGCTCACCATGCCTTCTCCATATTCGTCAATGGTTTGACACCAAAGGCTCACCATGCCTTGCCCATCCTCTAAGGAGGGCAGTCTCTCCAACTTAGAGACTGATTGGACCACATATAGTGGTTCTCTCCTTTTATTGGTTTAGTTCTCGCTAAACTTCTTAGAGACCCTTCTCTAAGTCAATCCCACTACTCCTTCTCGAGTAGTCTCGATTTCCATCTATTGAACATTTGCACCTTGGAACTTTTACTCTTTTGACTTTTGGAAGTCAATTTCCTAGGTGTCTCCAACACCTTGCATTGCACAGATTGTGCAACTCCACGTCCCCATCCTAGGAAGCTCATTACTTGAGGGCACCATCATCCTCTCTTCTATTTCGTGCCACCTTGGGCACTAAGTTCCATTTATCATACTTTGTGCTAGGGCTGTCCATGGCCCTATCATTTGGCTACCTTACCGCTCCCTCCCTTGGAGCTTCCACTTTCGCCAAATCAGAGCAATTCGGAATTCATCCTTGGAAACACACTTCCTTTTCCGGAATTTGTTAGCGTCCAACACATTAGTGTTCCTCGCCTAACTTTGTCACTTGGATTCCTTCCAAGGGATTCCACGGCCCTATCTTGGCCACTCATCTTTTGCTCCTATCCGTTGATTGTTGCACCAAGCAACATCGAATCTCTACTTCCCTCCTTGAGGTATTCTTTTGATTCCATAGCAAAGGCTCTGCTTTGCCAAGACTAGAGTGTTCGCCCCTAGTAAGTCTCTTTAGCATCTTCTGCTGTGGGCTCTATCCACGGCCCAACTTTGTGACCCTCCCATGGGTCTCTTTAGAGACTACTTTCCTTGGACACACTATGCCATCGCAATGACATAGCTCATTTCCCTAGGGTGCTTTTCCCACTTGGTCACCTTGACCAAGCCACACCATCATCAATAGTTCAAATCAACACTTTGAACTAGGAACCTTATTCCTTAACCCAAACAAGGACCTTGTCCTTATTTAGCCACAAGATCACCTAATGATCTCACCTCAGCACCTTAACAGGTTTGCCAATAGGTACTAGGTCTTCCAGACCTTTAATTTGTTAACTACGACCCCGGGGGCATCCCCCACACTTGGCGGTGCGCCCAAGCCAGCCCTTCCGGCCAAGGGTCCATAGCAACTGAGATTAGGTGTCCCCATCTCACTCATCACGTCCTTGGTGCCACTTGCACCAAAGCGTTCAAGTTAGATATGCCGAGCTTTCACACTAAGCAATCTAACCGTGCATCACGACTCCGAGGCATCCCTCGCTTGGCGGTGTGCCCAAACCAGTCTCCCCACTGAGAGTCCATGACCACCGAAATATGAGTGTCCTCATATTCCAAACCATCACCACGCCCTAGTGATTTGGGACTTGAACCCAAGCACTAGAGGGTCGGGACTCGAACCCAACCTCCGTATATGCATCTACGGACGGCATCACACAAGATGCCTGGCGTGACTCCCCACGCTGGTGCACCAACTTATTTTTAAAGCGCACTACAGATCACAGCTTAGGAACCTAGTTCCTCCACACTGCCAAGTCCTCTCACTTGATATGTCTGTAATCATGCATGGACTCCTCCATGCTCGGCCCCATGGCCCACCCTTTTTGAAGTTATCACCTTCAACTAGGGTATTTGTTCCCCCGACGTGCCAATCTCGCTTGGCAAGTCCTCCGATCACTGTAACATGATTCCTGCATAAGCGTGAAAGTCTTTGCCCATCGACTTTCGTTCAAAGCCCTTTCTTTGAACACTCGGGAACTACTTCCCTAACCTTGATAGCCTTGCCTCATGCCAAGCTTCAAGACCACGCTTCTGCTGCACCACTCTGATTTCGCGCGTTCCATGAACCATTTACACTTGGCCTTTCTAGGTACTAAACTACCTAGAATCGTCTTTGGGAACCTTGAAGGAACTCTGTCCCTCAGCTTGCTAAGGCCTCCCTTTTTGCAAGCCTTCCAAATGCCACATAGTCTAACATGGATAATTCCATAACTTAGACTCTCCATGGCATCACGGTTGCTAGTGGTAACACCCTCGAGCCCCCACTTGATTCTCCACTCCCAACTGGCATAACCAACCTTGGTTATGCCCTTCGATTTCTATGGTTCAGTTCCATTCTAATACTACTTGCCTTTTGGCCCCATATGTTTCCTTTGGTTATTCTCCTCCAGACCAGGAGGATAGCTTTGCACTTTCTATCATGCCTTAGCAAGTATTCTTAGGGATAAACCTACCCAATAGCCCAGGGAGTGGTTCCTCAATCCGGGTATGCTCACCTTATAATCCCACACACTGGGATTACATTGTTGCTTATGGGCCTTTACATGCCCATCACTAGCCTTGCCAAAATTCCATTCTTGGCTTTGTCCAACTCGGGTAGACAGTCCTCTTCTGTCTCCACAACCTTGGACATTTGGATAGCACCTTCTATCCATCATTCGCTAGGGACTTAGTCCCTTGGGCTTTATCCATTGCCCTCGCGACATCAAACACCACCTTCTGGTGTTCTAGAGTGTTCGGGTGTCCCAATGATGGCTTTCTTGACAATGAGTATTTCCTTTTATGACATTGACTTACTATATCGCAACACAAGCAACTTATCCCCCGTAAGGGTATATCCAACTTCCCTATGCTATTAAGAAGTCTTGGGTAGCTACTTTCTACCCGTTTAACCAGTTATTTTGCACCTCTTGCTTAGTTGCCTCATAATTGTCAAGTCCTACAACTCATTGCTTGGTGCTTTCACACCTCCATCATTATCTAGGTCACCACACTCCAATTGCATGCTCTGCAACTTAGGCTATGCCATTCCCATTTCCACTGGGATTCCTTTGGCAAGGGGTTCTCATGAACCCACCAACATAGCCTCAAGGTATCACACCTTGGCACATTTGGTGTCTCCACACCATCGGCTCCACGAGCCTACCTCTATGACATTTCCCCTTCGTGTCTAAGTCTTTGCCAAGACCAACACCACTCTTTCTCATGCCAACCATCCGTTAGCACTGCATCATAGAGGTCACACACAACTTCATATCAAAGTTGTTTTCTTTTGGGAACACCTTTCCCATAACTTTAGCATGGCACATTTTGCCATCGATGAGATACCCTCTGTTCTCATCCTTGGATCCTATGATCCCCCCCCCATCCTTTGTGGGGTACAACACACTTCCGTCCAAATGCTTCCATCAATCCTTTCAGGACCATCCCTTGACTCTACTTGAGTCATCCAGCAGTTTTGGACTTGGTTAATCCATAGACCCATAAGGTCCTACTTGTGAGGCACTAGCTCACTGGAATACACTTCTTGCATTCCTGTCCTACTCAAAAGGACTATTTTCACAAGTGTTACTCTGACACTTGATTTTTTTCTCTGGGGGCAACCTTTGCCCCTTAGGACTACTTGTCCATGCGATGAGAATACCAACTCATCTCTAAGTACACCCCCCAATTCCTTGGGTTGTTCCAGCATTTATTAAAGGTAGCCCTGGCTACCATTTCAAGGACTTGAGTCCTCTTCCGTATTTGACCTCTCATGGTCATCCATTCCGGTCTCACCTTCATGAGCACCAGCCTCAACTATATGAGGATAATCTTGTGACTCCTTTATTGTTTTGGAGTCTCTATCTTTCCCGTGATCCCAACTATAGTTGTTTACCACAACTACCTTAGCCAATTTGCTGAGACAAATGCTCATCTGGATCACATCCTCAACTCAATGAGGAAAACCTTGCACTGTTCCCAAGATCCCAAAGTCGTTCCATTATTGGCCCTTTTCTATCCACCACCTCGCCTACAAGTTCACACATGAACTGTAATGGAGAGCCATGCCTTCCCGACTTGCTACTCCTCAAGGATAGGCCCACTCCTCGGACCTTCCGATGCCAACACTAGTGGTGATATACTTAAGCACCAATAAAAGTCGGACTAAGGAACAGCTCCGATACCAAATTGTAAGCGACTAATTTTTCCATTCTACTTTAGTCACTTAACCACACCTCCGACCACTTGGAGGAGTCTCATTCACAACCTCCATAAGTCCTACTCAGGACTGGGGACTTGCTAGCCCCGAGAATGGCATCCATGCCACTCAACCTTAGCACTTGGTCCAAGTGCTCCACGTGTCTGATCCCACAATCGACACCCCAAGGTACCACCGACGTATCGGCCCATTACGCTAAGGCCATGCCCATTTACCTTGGTCACACTGGTGGTCCAACACCACCTACATTCCAATCCCGTCTCTCAAAGACTGGGTCATCCATCCATGAGTGATCATCCCAGATCCACTCCTTAACATCCTTAGGATGCTTACAGACATGGGGAATAGCCTTCCCCAATATCTCTGTTCCGGTCCCCACCAAGTCCCTTTCTGTCCTTGGTTGTGTTCACCAACACTGCCACTGGATCAAGGCCCACCGGCTCGACCACTAAGTCCCACTATCCTCTAGGACTTCCTCACTGTGTGACTGTGTCCTTGGTCACCACACCAGAGGGCTACCCCTCTTCCTTTCCACAGTCTGGGACTTTGGGACACCATTTCGGAACACCGTGGCCTTACACAAGCCTCATGGGTACTCTCCCCGCCTTTCGTCTTTAGGTGCTCTAGCCATGGGCTTAGAGCGAGGTTCCGTTGAGCCACGACAGGTATCCAAGTAGGTAATGCCACCCACACTTGGACTGGGAGCATCGGCCAGTCGATCTCCCGGGGGAACTAAAGCCGGCTCTTGAACACTTCACCAAGCTACCCCGCTTGTCGGTCTGTGTTCACTCTAGTCTTGGACTTCCCAGTGGGCAGCTCATCACCCAACACTGGGTCCGGCCTTCCTGGGCCAAACTGGCCTTTCCTGGCCAAACTGGCTCCACTGCAGTCCTCCCCCTACTATACTTTTGGAGCTCACCAAACCCCCCAGGGTCTGGGAGACGAACGCTTTGGGCTTTCACCCTCTCAGACTCGAACTCGGACTCGGACTCGGACTCGGACTCGGACTCGGACTCGGACTTGGCCTCGGCCTCGGTCTCGGTCCCGGTCCCGATCTCGGTCTCGGTCTCGGTCTCGGTCCCGGTCCCGGTCTCGGTCTCGACTTCGGACTCCATCTCGGGTCCATCTCGGACTCCATCTTGGACTCCATCTCGGACTCCATCTTGGACTCCATCTCGGACTCCATCTCGGGTCCATCTCGGACTCCATCTCGGGTCCATCTCGGACTCCATCTCGGACTCCATTTCGGGTCCATCTCGGGTCCACCTCGGACTCCATCTTGGACTCCATCTCGGACTCCATCTCGGACTCCACTCGGGTCCATCTCGGACTCCACTTCGGACTCCACTCGGGTCCATCTCGGACTCCACTTTGGACTCCAACTCGGGTCCATCTCGGACACTTCCACGTGTCATGTGTTGGTCCTTTTGGGTCCCTTTTTGGAGCCTCGCTTTTTGCTCGCTTCGTGCTCGTTCCTCGAGCACTTCGTTGGGAGTTCCACTCCCGCTCTTGACTTTTCAAGTCGGAGCTTTTGGTCCAAACGTGTTACGCTCGTTTGGCTCTCGCTTCGGCCACTACCACGTGGCGCCCTTCCGGCTCCACTTTGGGGCCTAGGGATTTTGTGTCTCACAGCTCCTAGTCCAAGTGTGGGTGGCACTACCTACTTGGATACCTGGCGTGGCTCAACAGAACCTTGCTCTAAGCCCATGGCTAGAGCACCCCAAGGTGGAAGGTGGGGAGAGTACCCATGAGATTTGTGTAGGGCCACGGTGTTTCGAAATGTTGTCCCAAAAGCCCAGACTGTGGAAAGGATGAGGAGTAGTCCTTTACAGTCGGGTGGTGAGGAAGTCCCAGAAGACCGTGGGACTTAGTGGTCGGGCTTGTGGGCCTCGATCCAGTGGCAGTGTTGGCAAACACGGCCATGGGCAGAAAGGGACTTAGTGGGGACTGGAAAAGGGATATTGGGGAAAGCTATTCCTCATGTGTGTGGGCATCCTAAGGATGCTAAGGAGTGGATCTGGAATGATCACTCATGGACGGATGGCTTAGTCTTTGAGAGACGGGACTGTGATGTAGGTGGTGTTAGGCCACCGGTGTGACCAAGGTGAATGGGCATGGCCTTAGCGTAACGGGCTGATATGTCGGTGGTACCTTGGGGTGTCAGTCTTGGGATCGAACACGTGGAGCACTTGGATGAAGTGCAATGGTTGAGTGGCATGGATGCCATTTTTGGGGCTAGCAAGTCCCTAAGTTCAAAATAAGACTTATGGAGGTTGTGAATGAGACTCCTCCAAGTGGTCAGAGGTGTGGTTAAGTGACTAAATTAGAATGGAAAATTTAGTTGCTTACAGGCGTCAGGCTAAACTCAATGGCAGTGTTGGCGAGCATTGCCAAAGATAGAGAGGGATTTAGCAGGGACTAAAGAAAGGATATTGGGGAAGGGTATTCCCCCATATCTCCAGGCATCTTAAGGATGCTAAGGTGTGGTTATGGGATGATCACTAATAGACAAATAGTTCAATCTTTGGGAGAGGGACTATGGTGTAAGTGGTTTTGGACTACCTCTGTGATAAAAGGGAATAGATATGGCCTTAGCGTAACAGGTAAAGATGTCAGTGGTACTTTTGGGTGTCTGTCGTGGAATCAAGCATATAGAGCACTTGAACCAAGTGTTATAACAAAGTGGTATAGAGGCTATTCACAGGGCTAGTAAGTCCTTAAGTTAGGAATAAGACTTATATATGTTATAAGTGAGACACCTCCAAATGATTAAAGGTATGGTTAAGTGACTAAAGTAAAATAGAAAATTTAGTTGTTTACACTAGACTAATACTTCTCAAACCCATATTCTAAGTATCTTAAAACACCTTAATTAAATGGAAAAGGGGGTGCACTCTTATTTCTAGACCCTTTCCCTCTATATTTAAATCTTATAGATCATTTTCTAAGTTGTTATTTTTATTTACAATCTACCACACTTCCTTATAAATTCACATACTTGTGAATGGACACTTAGATCTTGAGAGCCTTGCTCTCTTAACAACTTATCTGACCACTAGATATCATTCTCAATATATGGCATGATTCCTTTAACCAATCAATAAAATTGAATTTGAGACCCCTCTAATACCACAACATATTAATTCCCCTAAATAATTAATAGAGTTGAATCTAAAACCCTTTTAATACCAAATATAATCTCTTGAATTTAGACTTTCTAAGAGGTCACCTAGCTCAATACTATACAAACTAAAAACACTTAATCTCAAATTTTCCAAAACCTTTAATCAATTATAAAAGGGGGTGCACGTTGCCCTTTCCCTTTATATTTCTCTCAAGTCCTTTTCTTTAATTGATTACAAAGATAAATATATTAATTATAATAGTGTAGCATATAGACCATCTAATTTAGATTAAATATAATTTTTATATATAAATATAGGTCTTTACCCTAATTAAGTTATCTATTCTATATCATAAGAAAAATATTTTTAAGAAAATAATTTATTTACCATTCAATTAGAGATCTAAAAAAGTCTATAAATAATATATATACTGTATTTATGTAATAAATTATATAAATAATCTTCTACTTTGAACTCTCCAGAAATTATATTTATTATGATTGATAAAGAATAATGAAAGGTTACTATCATAGAAAATATTCATAAGTGATTATGCCTAATTAAATCTAATTTATCCATTCAAACTCTAACAATAGTTAGGCCCAAGCACAATAGTGTTTGGTGTTGCAAAAAGCACCCATGATGATGGAGTGACCCACTTGACCCACTTGAGCATTAAATAAAGGGTTCTAAATTACTTTAGTCTTGGTCGCAAATATGATATGTGGGCTAGAGTGAACTTAAGAAGGCATAGACTCTTCTTCCTTAAGTAAACTCTTTAGTGGCAAACAGATAGAGATATTTTAGGAAACAAAATAGATTGTGCTTATAAGCTCTTGAATTTGGACTTCCTGGAAGATTACTCAACACAATATTATTTAAATCCAAGGACACTTAATCCCAAATATCCCAAAACCTTTAACCAATTAAAAAAAGGCTTCAATTTTGTTCATGGGCCCTTTTCTTTTATATTTGAACCTTTATGGACCATCTTTTAAGTTGTTCTCTTTTGTTGTTTATAATGCTAAAGTATATTTTTTGTAAATGGATTTGTTTAAAAATGTATTTTACTATGTAAGGAAATTAATTTTAAATAGAAAGGATAATCCTTATAAATTTATTTTTATTATTAAAATAAATTGTTTTATATATTTTTTTAAAGGGAAAATATAAATATAAATTTAGATACAAATATTTTAAGTATATATATATATATATATATATATATATATATATATATATATATATATATATATATATATATATATATTTATAGAATATTAGGAATATTTTATAACCGTTATATTCACTATATTAATCTTAGAGCAGGTAAGAAATAATTTTTTATTACAACCTAATGCTATTGTAAACTAACCTGTAAACTGATATCTAATGACAAAATATATTAGGAAAATAATTGGTTGCTAATGAAGAACAAGAGTTGTAACTAGGTAAATGAAATATTTTGTTAAATGAATTTCATTTGAAAGTTGAAAGTATAGAAGTATATGTTGAGATTCTAAAGTATAAAAGAGAGGAAAAACAACACATAAAACAGTGATTTCTACTTGTTAAGAAACACACTACTTACAGAATATCATTGTGCTTAAAAGCCCCTATCTCTGCTCAAGGGTGATGGATTCCACTAGTCAGGCATTATGTAGCAACTTTTGGTATGGAGACCATTGTCCACATCATGACTGGATAAGTGTTTGCATAGAGCAAAGGGATATGGAAGATAAACCAGTTCCTTAACACATGGGAAAGGGCATTGCTGCCAAGAATGAAGAAGAAGCTGGAAATCCTAAAACGTAAGGCTCTAGTTGTTAGGCTTGGGTCTGACTTATGGCTGCATTGTCTCTCTACTTTTGGATTTGGATTCTCAATTTTGCAGCTATGTAAGATTGAAATGAGACTCAAACGATCTCCAGCCTTATAACTTGTGGACTATGCTTGTTGTTTATGTGTAAAGCTTAGCTTTAGTGTTTCAAGTATCAAGACAACTACTAACTACCAGGCCACCTAAAAGATTCTAAAGAGCTGGATGAGATAAGTAGATAGAAAAAAAAGTTTTTCAAAACTTTTAGCCCTCTTCACAAAGGTTTATCCTTCCCATCATTTCTTAATCATCTCCTTTTATCCTAAAACATTTTTTCTCCAAAGGAGGGGTTAATAAAAATGGAGAGATTATGTGAACAAAACTAATGTAATGTAATAATTATTATTTCAAATAGGATCATAAAATAATACATGAAAGTTCCTAATATTATTTTATTATAATGCTTTTCCAACTAAAATTGAGATTAGCTAATATTTCTTTAGTAACATATTATATAAAATATATATTATATTATTATTTTAGAAGTTTACTAATTATTAGTTGACTTGATTAAATAATGAAGTCATTATAAATAAAACTTACACCTTACAGATAAGTAAGGAATGGGTAAATTCATATTATTTGCTGTGTTTTCTTTAAATTTTAATTTTTGCCTATCTATACAATTTGAGCATGCTAATTCTCTTGCAATCTCAATTCTTAAAGCAAGATTCATAATAAACAGAATTCAAGAAATAACTAGAGAAATGTTTTATGATAGAGAAAGATATGAACGTGGTGTAAGATATAGTTCAATCTTTCCAATAGCTTATAATCAAAGAGGATTGCTTACAGTTCATATTCATAACCATAATCGTGGAATAGCTGGTGGAACTTGTACTGCAAACCCAAGTAATATAAATACTGTATATTATGAAAAATTCAATATTATTACTAGAAACATATTGTCCAAGCTATTTTAAAGCAAGTACAGTTGGATATGCAATAGAATTTCTAATTAAAGATAGGCTATATGATAATAGTTATGAAAGTAATGTTGTTATAGTTTCAAATAGTTATTCTTTATATGATGAAGATATATATTGTAATTCAATAATTACAACCACATTATTTAGTTGGTGGCCTCATAATATACTTGAGGCAGAACAATCATTATATTCTCCAGATCATAATTTTAAGTTAACAATGCAAAAAGATTGTAACTTAGTTCTTTATTATGGTAATAATCCAAAATGGACATCTAATACATATAAAAAGGGGTTAAATTGTCATCTCATATTGCAATACGATGGAAATCTTGTAATTTATAATAGTTTAGAGAGTGTTTGGCATAGTAACTCTTATTGTGGAGTTGAAGGATGTTTAAGACCATCATTTTTATCTATGCAGAATGACTGTAATTTAGTGCTTTACACTATACCTTTGTCTAGGAATGATCATGTAGCTCCTTCATGGTCTTCAAGTTCAATCAATTGTATTTAAATCTTGATACACTTTAAATTTTGAATAAAATCTATAATGTACACAACACACGACACAATGGTACTACAAGGCTTCTAGAGATGCCCAATGAGAGAACTGGCAGCTTGAAAGACGATCATCCATGGTCATATCCACACGCACAGCACGGAAGAAGCTATGAAGCCCGTCTATTTTGATGCCAAGCAGAAACATGATTGCATAAATGTTTGAGCCGGATTTCATACCGTACGCAAAGCTTTCCAATCAAACTTCATACACGCGACAATTTCCATAGTTATTTGTTTGACCAAGGTGAAAGTGGAACACTCTTTGCTTTTCACCTCTTGGGATTGTACGGACAGGTAAGCTGCGTCAGCAGCTGCGAAGGGTCATAGAATACCTCCAGTCTTCCTATCTTGAGCTCATCGTTCACCTATTTCGAGTGAGGGGAAAAAGAGAGAAAAGTTACTGACGTGACATGGTAAAGTTTTTTTTTTACCTCTGCTATTGCGATTCCAAACATCTCCGCGGTCTTGCCATTGAGATTGTGTTCTTTAAAACTACCTTCCATTTTTCCCCAGTGCCTCCACTTGAACGCGACTGTGGGAGGCCCGGAGAAAACCTCAAGAACTTCCCACGCAAATCCATTGGGAAAAACTCCACGAAATATCTCGTGAGACGATTCGAAAGTCTCCTGCGAGGATTTGTAGAGCGGAGGATTGTTTGCTCCTCCATGTTCTAAGCTTGCGAGCAGCGCATTGTAGCTTCCAGTGCGAAGAAGCTCCTCGCCAGTCATGGCTTTACCTCCTGGATCATAGATTTACGGGGTAGCAAATCACAAGAACAAGAACAATGGTTACCATTGACGGAGAAAGAGAAATTTTCAGCATCGATGCTCTTGAAATCCTTGATTCTTGTCTTGTGGGTCAGCTCCATCTCCCATGTCTTGACTAGATGCTGGACTGTCTCCTCCAGAGACCCAGGCTTCCAATCCTGCGTGAACAGCGTGATTGATCAATCAAACGATTTTTCTCCATGGACATCTCATATATCTCTCACCTTGGTTCGCCCGGATCGGAATGTGCGATTGACAAGATCATACTCTGGCGCTTCCCCGAGCCTCCACACGGTATCCTTCTCGGTATCTCCATGCAAGAAGCTGCGATACTCGTCCCCCTTCTCGAGCTCCAAGTCTTTCACGCTCGAAGCGATTTCTTCCATAGTTCTAAATTTCCCCTTTACTCTTTTGAAAGAAGTCGGTCAGTAAGCTTAAAACATAACGTCCTGCCATCATTGTTTGACTTTATAGATCATGGTTAATCGCAAAAATCATACTTATTCAAAGTGAAATTGATTGAATGTCACATCATAGCCTTGACAAAGTATTGCATTTACAATTGTATTGCTTTCTGAGATCGCATTAAGCTCGCGGTCAAGCCAAGTGCCCAGTGTATAATAATTTTATAGTAACATAGTAATTTTTTTCTATACTTGGATTTTGGTGAAGCAATTTGCAAATGATTTAAATTTCAAAAGCCAAATTCATGCAAAATATCGTACTCCTATGACTTGTTTGGATGGAAACTTATGATTTTTCATTTACATGCATGGATTTTCCATGTCCAGAATGATTACCATGCTCATTGTCAAGTCCTAGATTCTCAGTACTCATCCCCTATTCACTTAAGAGCTCCAAGTCTTTCATGTTCAACTTCAATGCTTCTAAAATTTATCCCTTTGAAAGAAGCTGGGCAGTATGTAGCTACATATGGGGGTAAATCTTTGTTATATTTTGTTTATGAGTATTCTAAGTCTAATCAATAGTTAAATTTTCAAATTATATAATCGTTAGTCTTCTTTTACCTATTCTACCATCCTTTCTTAATATGCTAGATCTTTACAGGCCCAATATGTTTTGGGGGCATAGACCACTACTTTCTCGGTCCCTTGACTCTGATTTACTTTATCACCTTGGTGGGGTCATAGCTACTTCGAGACAAAGAATGTCTTTAAAAATTACCAAGGAAAAAAACGATTGCGCTATTGACAAAAGAAGCAATGAGAAGTCTGGTGTCGAATCTCTTATGCATCAACACTATCAATTTCTGACATGATGGAGATCACTCCCCATAGAATAGCACCAAGGGATTTAGATAAGCTGCCTGAATGATTGTCTCTGCTATTGGCTGTCGATGTCTTCTGCTGTCTCCACCTCTTGACTTTTAGGGCTAAAACAATTAAGTTGGATAGAGTGTAGAGTCAGTATAGAAAACTGACTTGCATTTTTCTATAAAGGCGACCCTTGTATCTTTCTTTGTAACATTATGTTTGGTGGCAGGTTGCATTCTGCATTTTATTAGACTTTGTGAGAGTAATGAGCTCTCACTAGGTTTGATAACCTTGTGCCTTGACTGAGGATAGTGATATTTAACTTAGTTGTTTAAAGTTGAGATGTTAGTACCTGTATTATAACTTTGTCTATAAGGAAGTTGTGTACCATATAAGTTTATCTCATAGTCTTTATTTTAATTTTGACTAAGTGTTGGTCATGTATAACTAGCCTTTTCAAGGTATGCTTAGAAATGTTAGCTAAATGTATTAATGAGCTTATTGTTGTATGATTAGATTCAAGTAGTCATTTAGTTTATACTTATCCATATTCTTATATCTTGTATTTAGGGTGTTACCTTATTGTTAGACAAATATATAACTTGAAAACATAAGTTTAGTGTTTGGATATTGTGAAAGGTAAATTGAAAAATGACTAGTGATTGCTTGTAAATTTCATCGAGGACTATTAACACTTGTTTCACTCAATGATGATTTAGTAGTGATATACTTGCTTTTGTAGAGGATTGTATTATTAGACTTATATGATTTTTCCATATTGGCATATTAACTCTACCTCTGTCAATATCATTTTAGTTGCGTTTAGTCTGTAATGTTGAATTACATTGAGCTTTGGACATAATGAATCACTCCTTGATGATGTGTTATTTGTAATTGAGTATTATTAAAAGATTATTTTCAGATATTAATTAAAGTATCCTTGATTTTGATTAATTTGGTTGCTAAAGAGCCTTGAGTGGTAATTCATTTTTGTTTTCTTTTAGCTTTGTTTTGACATTGATGGCATTGAAGTGATGCCCTGTTATTGACATTGTTGATATTGAGATTCGAGTGAAATGAAATGTCTCTCTATAAGATTGATATTAAATTTTATTAGTCTCAATATAGATAGTGTTAATGATTTGGCTGTAACTTTGTGTTAGTAGCATTCATGCATTTGCTAGTTAACAACTATATTAATGTTCAAATGAGCTTAGTAGCAAGTTAATTTAGTTGTGTTCTAGATGAAATTATTTAGTAGGAGTCAAGCTTTGAGCTTTTCCTTTAAAAATGATTTAGTCATAGACTATGCTAACTTTACAAAAGAAAGAGTTAGTGATCGACATTAAAGATGTTAATTCCTTATTGGATTTGAGTTAGTGTAGCACACATGGTTTTTACCCTTTATTATATAGTGATTTACTATAGAATAATCATTAAGCAGAACCTAAACACTCTATGTGCCACATGTCACATGCCACGTGCCAGAGGTTTAAATTCTGCTTTGTGGTTATCCTATGGTAAATCACTATAGGATAAAGGGTAAAAACCATGTGTGCTACAGTTATGATATATTAATCATAAATGATTCTTTTTACACTTTTTATGAAATAAGTTACATTTTATTATGCATAAATGGATTTATGGAGGATTTTTTTGGTGGTCATTTATTAAGCATAGCTTTGTTGTGCTTAGCTTTTGGATTGATGT
Organism: Selaginella moellendorffii; assembly: GCF_000143415.4. NCBI lineage: Eukaryota > Viridiplantae > Streptophyta > Lycopodiopsida > Selaginellales > Selaginellaceae > Selaginella > Selaginella moellendorffii. The sequence goes on from NW_003314339.1 coordinate 87,908, forward strand.
AAAAATGCTCTTCATTAGTTTTACATTATGAAGTTTAGCTTATATATATGTTGAGGAGGATATTGTGCGTTACTTCTTTACATTGAATTTAATTTATATAAAACTTATAATCATTGTTAGGTAAAATTTGGCTATAAGTCTTTTCAACCTTTTGGTCCTTTGAGTTTTATATTCATTGTTCCATTTATTAAAAGTTGTTGGGGAATGCATTTTTGGCTTATTAGCTTCAATATTGAAGTTAATATTTACATATGATAATAATTAGTGATAATTAATTATCATTTAAAATAATTAATTATCTTTGTCAAAGGTTTTGCTTGATTATTGTTGATTTAGAATAATTTATTGTTCTTTGAGATGGTAAATTCTTTTTTTGGCAATAATTATGCATCTCTTTGTTAATGGGATGATTGATAATCTTTCATGATAGTTAGTTATTTTCTTTGATGGCTTTTGGCTTTTCACATTACCACATATTCTTTATAGTTTGGTTTGGTTTGGTCTTTTGGGTTTGAGATATTGGTAAAATGTTGCTAATGCTTGCTTAAGCAACTTGAGTTCCTTCGTATTATTGACCAAAACTTATTTAGGTTGGCTAATGTGATAGTTGGCATGAATGAGTGTTTGTTGGTCTTGCCACATTTATTTTGTATTATTAATTATTGTTATGCTTAGTTTTGATAAATTGGATGTTATTTCCTTTGAATGATACATTCACAAGCATTTTACTTACCAATCGATAATACTTTCTGTTCTTTGAGTTATTTTACATAAGTTATTTAGTATACTATTTGCAATCTTTGATAGTTAAGTTTTATTATTGAGTTTTCTTAATGATATACTAGGTATTGAATTTTGTTCGATAGTGATGATGATCTTGGTGGTTCTTGTACTTTAATACTAGTTTATTGGATCATAACTTACTTGGAAAACTTTTAATCTAAGATTTATTCATTGATACTTAAGTTTTTAAGATATCATTATCTATGATTTTGATATTATCCATCTCTTAATCTTTCCGTTTGAAAGTAGACTGGCTTTGGCATTTTGTATGCTTTATGAAATCTTTAATCATGGGGTAGCTACTATTGGCTGGTCATATCATCTGCCTCTCTGTTAATATTCGTTATTTCATTAAAAGGGTATGACCATGTAAACAACTCTAATTACCTATTTACAGTAGTCTATCTAAACCTTACTAACTAATTTGGTTTCTTCGCTCATGAAGGTTGAGCTTCTCTCTTTATATCACCTGTGGGCAGGGACATATCACGTTTTTGTAAGCTGGGTAACACTAGAGTAGCAAGGGTGGCTAACTCCGTTGGTCATTTCCTTATCAATGATGACCAAAAGGTGTCTGAATTTATAGTGCATTTGTGTTAGATAGCAAGATTACCCTAAATCATTTACGTTAGTGCATTTCTTATATAATGTGATCACTATGAAATTTTTCTAAAGCTATTTCCTTGGCAATGGCCTAGGCTAGAGTGTGCATCAATGAAAATGTTGATCTTCTCTAGGGTAGGGGGGGGTGGAAAAATGTCACAAATATAACTATAGGTATTGAAAGTTACTTGCCAACTAGTCTTTTTAGATATTTTTTCCTTACTACCATGATAACAAAAGGTTGGTATTGTTAGTTCCTTTTTCAGCTCCTTTTGTTCAAGTGTTAGTAAATTAAGCTTAAATTCTGGGCTTAGATTCTGTTCTTAGCCAGATGAATATAAGGTAGGAACTTTTATGCATTTCTTGTTGAGCATACTCGGTTTGGCTTTAGTTCTCTTTTGCATTATATTGCAGTGGCTTGACAAAAACCCCCTCATATTTAGATTAATCTCTCAATATCGCTAAATGATAGCTTATCGTGTCTACTAAACACCATTACTATTATACCTTATATGTTAGTCCTATTCAATCCTAATTACTATTTATGGAAGGTGGGGAGGGGTTGTGGGGGATTTCAAATGTATAGTAGGGATAATGAGTAGGTCAAGCATAACCAACCAACCTGAAGTATAGTATATCTTTCATTTGCATGCATATCTTTGTTTTATATGTAGCTTGGGTCTAAACCCAAGTTCCACACCATGCTAATTGGTGGAGTACTTATATCCTCACATTAGGCCACCGATATGGAATACCCATATCCTTACATGAGGCCATTAGTATACTAAAATAGTGCCAGATTTCATTTGCTCCGTTTTGCATGTTAGTCCTAGCATTAGGATGTCGGATGCTTTAGAACTATTTTAAGTTGCTCCATACTCTTGTCTCTTCACTCATTAAGCTATACAGTTGAGAGTCACTTTATGCTCTAATTCCTTTGCTCCTTCACTCCTTGCTTAAGAATTTGGCTCTATTCTTTCATTTAGTGGCCCAAGGCCCTAAAATTTGGATTTCACTCCAATGTCCTTGGACATGTGGCATATAAAGTGTTTAAGTTCTACTTTATGGTTAACCTATAATAAATTACCATAGGATAAAGAGTGAAAACCACATACACTACACTCACTTATTTTGCATCACAATTAAATTGCCATTTTGCTTAGTTCATAAGCTAGAGTGCAAAACACTAGTTCTTTCAGACGGAGTTGTGCATAGGGAATGTCTCTAATCCAATAGTGTTACTGGAGTCTGATCTCTAGCCATTGGAATGACTTCCATGGAAGTGTGTTATTGTCCAAGCTCTCTATATGAATAAATGTTAATTACACTTCATTTTTAGCTTGCTGGAGTGGTAGTGAATATACCTATAAAATATTTAAAATTTCTTAAATATTTATTTATAATTTTAAACTTAAACCCTAAAATACTATTTTTTATTCTTATATAATTTTATTTTTATAAATAATTATAATTATTGATTAATTGGATTCATAAATAATACTAAAATAAGAATTAAGTAAAATAAGCATTATTTATAAACTAATATTTATTATATCCCAAGGAAGGAATGGTGGTAAAGGTTTCTTAGGGCAGCTGGCATAAGGTTATTTAAG
>NW_003314339.1:91006-258668 GCF_000143415.4 Selaginella moellendorffii
TACTTTATTTTATTTTTTTTCTTTCATAAATATTTTATATATAGGTATAAAATTCCAAAGAAACAAGGCTGGTGGGTTGATTGCAAAAAGCTGGACATTGTGGCTCAAGATCCACTGGATAACTGGTGGATGGTGCAAGTGTGAAGTACATCATTGCTCATGGAGCAAAGTTGCTGTTTTTAAAACATATGACCACAAGCAATGGAAAGGCTTCAAAAAAAAACAGCTATAAACTAGTGGTTGAAGTTTGTTGGCACTTATTTCTTTTGTTTTATTGGCATTGTCTCTTAAAAGTCAAAGCAGTAACTATTGCATTTTAACTTTATTATTTTGGTTTTCCTCACTTTTCCTCATTTTATACTCATTACATTAAGTAATTTATCTTTTTTGACTTTTGATTACTTAAAATGAAAATGTAAATAACTACATAAAGCAATAGCATATAAATTCAAATCATTCTCCTTTGTGAAGATGAAGTTCATTTCAGCACTTCTTTTCTATTTTAGTGTTGTTCAAGCCATGTGCTGGGAATTCTCTGACCAGCACAATGCTATAACACCAGCTGATGTCAATATGGTTCTAGATGCAGTGATTGATAATCTGATTATGTTCGGCGATGATACTTACTATGAAAGGGGACGCACTTATGTTGATCAAATCACTGTGACAAATAACGTTGTGATCGACATCGTCATCTTGGCTTAGCATACAGGCCCGAATCTGGATTTCTGCCATGTCAATCCAGGTAACACCATCAGCGTGAGAGGCCTTGTTATCAAAGCGATCATCCAATCCTTAGTAATGTATACAAGAGGTCAAATGCAAGTTTTTCTAGCGAGCAGCATGCTTGCAGTCTCCGAGATGTTTGGAGTCCAATATTGCATAGCACCAAATCAACAGATGGGAACACTTCACAGCCAAACGAAGATTCTACTTGGAAGCAATCGAGGTGATTGCCAAGCGAAATTGACAACGCTGGACGACATCTTCTACAATGGTCTTTGTCGAAATTTTGAGCTTCAGTCCCCGAATTTGATCTACACATTCATGCTCCAGGATGATTGTAGCTTGTCTTTGAATGAGGCCGGCCGAAGGCAAGTTTGGACGAATGGGGTGTGCGGGAGAGGAGTCGATTGCTATCTCACAGTCGAACTTAATGGGAACATGGTTGTCAAAGAAACCCCAAGTCAGGCTGTTATATGGTCACTAGATAGGTTCTGTGATGGACCATGCTATGCATTTGTGACCATGCAAAGAGATAGAAATGTGGTGCTCTATCATGTGTTTAAGTCCAGCCCAGGTAAACTTTATGCTGCTTGGGCCACAAACACTGTGAAAAAAATTTAAAATAAAAGGTCGGCATTAGTCGAAATCTATCTATGGTGCCCATCTTGAAGCATGAAACTGATGGATGTATAAATGCAGTTTGGATTATTAGTGCTGTGTTGTCGGCGTCCTTGTTGCTGTTGCACTCACTGGCCCAGCCTACTCATTGTCTCGCTCAAGGTCCTTCATGATTATCGCCTTCATCAGATATGCTCCACATATGGGGTGATGTACACGCTCTTTAGGGTTCTTGGCTATGGTTCAAGAAATCTGGATTGTTAATTGAATTGATATCTAGACTGTCGCTCAATTACAAGCATTGAAATCCTACTCACTTCTGCTGCTCACTAGCTCTATAAAAGAAAGATTACATCATAAAAAGAGGATCCAGCTTACCTCCTGGTAGAAATGCCAAAGCTCCTGGAAGCTCATACAATCACTTCTCTCACAAGCTTTTACATATCGAAGGAAAGCACTTGCAGTCTTTAGGGTGCCAAGTAAGTTTTAGAATATGCTTCGTGTCCACTGAAATGCTCCACTCTTATACTTTTAAGCGCTTTACGAGACAGTATCACGAGACATTCTTTGTTTCTCTCGATGCTTTGGTCGAACTCGTTGGAGCTTGGAGGTTTGAAAAGCAAAAACCTTCACTCGTGGGCGCTCGTGGTCTCGTCCCTCATCAAAAGCGGAGACATAAAGGCCGCAAAGTCGGTCTTTGATTCCATGCCCGGGTGGAATGTCGTGGTGTGGAATATGCTTCTTTGCGCATATGCCCGCCGTGGGCATACAATGGAATGTACAAACATCTTCAGTCTTATGGCAGACAGGAACATCATTTCCTGGAATGCCTTGCTTCTCCTTTATAGAACCACTGGCGAAATTGATCAATCGAAGGTGATATTTCAGAACATGCCAGAGCATAACGTAGTATCATGGACAATTTTGATATCGGCATATGCCCGATTATGGGATCTGGAGAGTGCGAGGCATGTTTTTTATTCCATGCCCGAGAGGTCTCTCGTCTCCTGGACGGCGATGCTCGAATGTTATGTCCAGAGGCACGAGATGGAACTAGCGAGAAAATTTTTTGACGACATGCCCGAGCGTGACCTCTTCTCTTGGACGTCCATTCTCTGCGGGTACGCGAAGCTGGGAGATGCCCGCGCCGCGAGAGAGCTCTTGGATCGAATGCCCCTGGGAGACATCGTCTCGTGGAGCTGCGTGATCGAGGCACTCGTGAGGGACTCTCAGATTTCTGGAGCTCGCGAGATCTTCGACAATCTCCCAGTGTGTGATCTTCATTGCTCCAATGTGATGCTTGCAGCGTATGCCCAAAGAGGAGATCTAGAGGAGGCGAAAGCATTGTTTGATCGCATCCTTCTGAGAAACTGTTTCACTTGCACTTCTATGCTAGATGCATTCTCTAAGTCTGGAAGAACTATTGAAGCGAAAGCATTTTTTGATAATTTTATGCCTGAGTGGAGCTTAGTTTCCTGGAACACCATGCTTGCAGCATTGGCCTTGAGTGGTCATTCGGAGGACGGACAAAGGTTCTTCGACTCGATGCCGGAGAAAACCTTGGCCTCCTGGAATTCTCTACTGGATGCTTACACTCTTGCTGGGAACGTTACGGCTGCTAAAGCGATCTTTGATAGAATGCTAGAGCGGGATAAATTCTCGTGGAACTCACTGCTCACTGCGTTCTCCCAAAATAACTACGTGGATGAGAGCAAAGAACTGTTTAACAACATGAAGATCGTTGAATCACCAGACCAGGTATCATTCCTGTCAATCCTCCACACTTGCAGCCACACCGGAAATCTCAGCGATGGAAGATCACACTTCGTGTCAATGAGTCTGGATTTCAGCTTGGAGCCCACCAAGCACCACTTTTGCTGCATGATCGATCTGCTCGCAAGATCCGGTTACCTGGACCAAGCATGGCATCTGCTGGAAACCACGAATTCTACCAGTGAAGCCGGCTGGACGAGTTTTCTGGGAGCATGTCGAAACTTCCGCAATCCTCGGCTGGCTAAGCTAGCCACAGGCTCCATTCTCAACATGAATGCAGGCAACAGGGCAGCTTACGATTTGTACTTAAGTGTTTTGTCTCAAAAGAACAAAAATATAATTTGAATAATTAAATATGCCAAGTGGTTCTAAATACTATTATTATTTTTACAAGTCGTTGGCGGTCCAGGTTAGAACGATTGCCAATCTTGTTTGCGCAATAGCTGACGAGAAATGTGGCAATCCCACTCGCAGTGCACGCCTTTTGGAGCGGTTTATCCTCGGCGACCACATCCCAGGCGACGTGCTACGTACCACAGATGGCTGTGAGCCAATTCGTGTGCGTGAATCCCACCGCCGACTTCGAGAACAAGCACAAGGTGGAGGTTTCTCTGCCCCTGTTCGTGATCAAACAAGCTACTGGCTTTCCAGACACCAACATTGAGGACAGCGGACCTCTGCTTGTGAGAGATCACTATAGCACCTTCTTGGCGATGATCCGGGACAGATTCTACTGCGTACGCAGCCGCGCTGCTGCAAGGTGGTCGGCCCGTGAGGCATGTTATCATAGCAGGAAGCTCAGGAACTGGTAAGAGGACGCTATCTCTTGTGCGAGCTTCGTCATGCCGCGTTCAGGGACTGGAAGATCATCTGGGAAGAGTCTGCTCCACAGGTTGAAACGAGCCCGAGTTACTTCTTTCGGGGGAGTGAAGTCGGGAGTCAAGTTCGGAAAGGGATGGTTGGGAATTTCGATCATCTGGCTGACCGGGAGAAGACGGTGTTTCTGGTGAACGGGCCGTCTCTCAGGCCTGTACACAAGCTGAGCAAGGTGGTCGTGTTCTCGTTGGACTGGGATGAAACGCCATACGCCAAGCGGTTCCTCAAGGACACACGGACGCTGGTTCTCTACATGCCAACGTGGAATCTTTGCGAGCTTGCGCTCTTGTCCGCGTCCAGGGCTAGAGACATCGAAGCCATGAAAGCTCGCTACGCACGCTTTGGTGGCTCGGCACGCGCGATATGTGACGAGTTCGATTGCCCGGACTACAACTCGAGGTTTGAAGTTGCTCTAGACGACGCCAGAAATGCCAGCGACCTAGATATCGTGAGAGCTCATCGACAGGATCGGGAATCCAGCAGCTACCTCTTCCATTTTAAAGTGCTCGACTCAACCTACACGACTGCTGCAGTCACGTACGCGTCTCCGTATGTAAAAGCGAGGCTAGAAGCGGAACGGGTGCTCATGACAGGCATCAAAGAAGATATCAGATTCATCGAGAGGAAGAAGCGGATACCCCAGGAAGCGGCCATGGTCACGAGTACGTATGAACATCTGGTGCACTCTCTAGTGATGGGAGGCACCATGGCGGAGTGTACGTTCGCGAGTAGAAAGCTTTTGAGACAGGGTGAAGCTTCTTCGCCGTCAACCAGCTGCTACGGCATCTTCAGACACAGTGTGCTTGGGTTTTGGTTCCGAACTGTCACGCTTCCTCAAGCTCAAGGATGTCAAGGCCGAGGACCCTCTCTATTGAAATATGTTTATGGTCCTGACATATCAAAGGATTTTGCATCAAGTTCTGTATTTGCATGACTGCCCAGGATACTATGTCCCCGTTTACTGGCCGTGCCCGTGCTAGGACTCGCTTGCGGTTCTTCCGGGTGGCGAATGCTGGCTGCTGCGGATAACACGAAATGTGGAGCAGGATGCCTTGTTCGGCTACGTTGATGCAGCGATCCAGCGTTTCAAAGCTGTACGTGGTGCCGGAGGAGCTTTTCGCTTCGTACCCATACCAGAAGCTCATGTGGGGCAAGCAGGAGAGGAATTGGCCTAGCGTGGTCGGCATTCCAGACACAGCGTTTTGGGGGCTTTTGAGCGAGCAGTCTTCCAAGCGAGTGAGAACTGCTTGTTAAAAGCTTGTAAACCGTTTTTTTAATTTCATGGAAAGCCACGAGTACGATTTCACATATATTGCATCTCAATTTATTTTTTCAAAAATTGATTGTTATGCGAAATTTTTTCTGGCGAGACATGATGCCTCACATTCTTGAGGGGGGATAGCATTCTATCAAAGATCTCCTTCTGTGGCATACCGCGACTGCCCCACATTCTTCTGATGATGCTACGTAACAGCGCTGTAAATTCAAGTGGTTCTTGTTGAAAAAAATTTGCTTTTTGGTGTTAAGATTTGCAGGCCAGCTTTGAGAGGTTGGGCACTTACTTAATGCTATCCTCTAGACCCTGGCCATAAAGATTTAGCCTGAAAAACCACACAGTCTAAATCAGCCAGAGCAGTCAAGGGTCATTTGGAAGTAGCTGGCTAAGAACTTTACCATTTGAAACCATGGCACAATTTTGCATCCGTGTAGCAAGAAAGAAACCTATTCAACCATAGAAAATGATATTCTTTTGAGCTCTCATTCTCTTGGATGCCTTTTGGAGTGGACAAGCGTGATGAGCAAAACTCTTGCTACATGTCCCAGCTCAAGCATTCTCACCTGGAAGATCTTCATCAAGCTCTCCCTATGGATGGCATACGCACAGAAGAGCGAAATGCATTTATTGCAAGCTGCTTGAGATCACCCTGAAAACACACTCAAAGATAAGCCAGAAAAATGGAAAAGGAGTCGTGTCGAGTTTGTACCTCGAATGACTCGAGAGCGGTTTGCATGGCTGCAGCTGTTGGATGCATTTCTGCAACCTCGACGCCTGCAAATCTGAGAAAGAAACTTACGAGGGTGGAGGTCCTTCAGCCCCACGCCATATGTGCTTCCGCACATATGTTCTCAGTTCTTGGAGGTACTCGGCTTCACGCGGCTGTGGAACAAAGTTGCTTCTCCTTTCTTGGCAGTTCTTCGACGTTTTTCGAGTCCCAAAGCAAGGACTCACCAAAGAAGAGTTGGACCGTTAAAAAACGCATCGAGTCTGCTTCCCAACAGCATCTGAAATAGTTTCTTCGGTTCTCAGAGCTAAGAATCCATGGGCGAGAACTATTTACTGGAAACTGGATTTCTGTATGTTCGTCCAAGGGACGAAGCAGTGAGCTTCCCGTGCAGTGGCTGAGGTCGAAGTTAATCGGAAATATGGACGTGCTACAGAAAACGAAGTAGCTCGCCATTGCGATATTGGTCTCGACAGAAGCTTCCAGCCAAGTATCAACATGGCGCTCTCTTGTTCAAGGCTCGCCTCTAAGCAGGATGCGCAGCAAGCTACATTTGCTGGTGAATTCTCTTCCTACCGGGATCTCTGTGCCACTGTTGGTATTTTCCAACAGTGGGTTTGGATCGGACGAAGGCGATCTCAACAGAAGGCCGCCACCAGAAGAAGAGTTGCGCTGCTGCTTCAGCTACACAGATTGGACGGCGACAAGATCAGCAGCTGGATAGTTTTATCAACCACTGGGAAAAGCGAACACGGGTTCTACTGCAGTGAGACTCTAGCCAGGGGTATTGAGTGGCTCGCGACTTTAGCGCCGGCTCAGCCAGAGCTTCATGCTGTGGATCTCCGCGACTTGGTGGCAGAAAAGCTCTACTCTACGTTAAACTCGTCACGGGAAGAAACCAAAGCCAACGTAGCAGTCTCCAACAAAGCGCTCCAGGACACTACAGCGGAGGTGACAAACGCTGCCAGTACGAGTCCCAGTCACTGGCCTCCTCCCGACCTTTTGACTTTGCCGGAAGATTCGTATTAGACACTCCTCCCGCAGGCTGGAACAGCTTTGCGACTTTGCAGCCAATTCGCTGGAGCTCTGCCGACTGCCTCCCTTTCCTTGCCTTGACGAACCGCGTTCGCTCTAGATCTCTCACCATTGTCGGTGGAGGCAATCCTCGACTGCGTGAGAGCTCAATACAAGTCCCTACTGGCTCCGCTGGAAGTGTACCTGAGCAATCTCGGCTACGAAGAACCGGAGGCTAACCGTTTCGCAGCCAGCATTTTGGATGGAGCGGTGCGGAAGGTGGCTCCCGGATCCTGGCGAAGGTGTTCCGGAGCATTTTCTGGACGAAGCTGATGCGTCTGAACAGCGAGCCTCTCCCAACGGTTTATCTCTTGTTCTTTCACAGAGACGAGGTAGGGGACTTCGAAAAGAGTCTCGTGTTTGCGTCTCGGCTCCAAGGTGGCGTCGAGGAATTTCTTCCAGTCCAGTCGCTGCTACCTGAGTGTTTTCATCCAGCCTTTTGGCCACTAGCTGCCTCTGGTTCCGTCTGAGGTAGCACTGTCTCTTCTTCGTCCCTGGCCTTCGGGAGTAGACTCAAAAGCTCGAGCTCACTGCTGGTTCCACAAAACTCACAACCTTTTCCTGGATCGACTTGGGGACGTAGCTGCTCGTGCTCATGCCAGAAGGGATCGGCTTGGACGTTTTGGAAGTGACGAGCCCGAGGTCTTCAAGCTCGGGCAGCTACAAGAGGTTTAACGAGCTCTTGAGTAGCTGCCACAGCGCCCAAACACTGTCTCTGGGAAGCTTACAAGTTACTTTGGCGTTTTTTGACAGAACTACTCGACAAATGTTTGCAACTTTGTAAATGTATTCATTTCTTTTCAAGGAAACCACAGAGTGCTTTGTGTAGATTCTCTCGTTTTGCCACTACCCATCGTTAGCTGGCCCTGGAACGTTGTTCAATGTCACCGTTGCAATCTCATGGCGTTGCAAAAACAAAAGGAAGTTATAAAGAAAACTAAAGAGAACATAAACTTGGGGTTGAAGCCTTTCAGTTCGTTGAACAAACATTTTGGTTAGAACAAACAGCTCACGAACCTGTTGAACTTCGACTTCCATATCGTTGGACAGCCAGAGTTTTCATGATCGTTCTTTTCATTGAGGTTGGACCATTGTCATGTACGTCTTTAACTGGATTGAAGTCAGAAGATTGCAGATGCCCAACGTTGTTTCTCAGCTCGCATGTCTTGCGTTGAGCGCAGCAGCAACATTGCTGACAATCTTTCCAAAATGTTGACACAGAATCTCTCCAATCTCGTAGCATTTTTCTTCTTGGACACAGCGTTTTTTAGTTCTTATCGTGGTTGAGCAGCACCAACATGTCACTTGTCTTTTTTAAGTTTCCCTTCGCGTTGAGAGTTCCTTGGACCATTGTTTTGCACTTAGCTTGTTTGAGTTGTTTGATCGAGCATATCATCTTAACTTGGACTGTGTCACTGGCTCCCTTTTGTTGCGTTGAGCATAACATTGAAAAGAAAGAGCGTCTTCAAACGTTGACACGAATTCTTGATCGCCTCTAGCCTCTCTTTTATCGTTGATCATTCTAGAGAATACATCTTAACTCGTTGCAAGCAAACTTACCTTGCAAGGGAGGTGGAGAGGTGCAAGAGTGACGGGGCCGGTCAAGGATCAGCGACGGATCATGATTGTTGTTTTCATTGAGGTTGGACCATTGTCGTGTAGAACTTCAGCAGTTCTGCAGATCGCAGTTTCCCAACGTTGTTTCTCAGCTCGCAGGTCTTACGTTGAGCGCAGCAACAACACAACTCAAAGCTCCAAAACGCTGACACAAAATCTCTCCAATCTAGTAGCATTTTTCTTCTTGGCACACACTGTGTTTCAGTTCTTATCGTCGTTGAGCAGCACCAGCATGTCACTTGGCTTCTTCATCACGAGAAATTAGAACAAATCGAAACACACGCGAACCTGGCAACGTGAAACCAAGTATCGTTGATCGTTACTTTTGTTCATATTCAAACAGGGTTGTCCACATCGGTGAGTTTCCCTTCGCGTTGAGAGTTCCTTGGCCCGTTGTCTTGCACTTTGCTTGTTTGAGTTGTTTATTGTGTCACTGGCTCCCTTTTGCGTTGCAATCGAAAAGAGGTGTCTTCAAGCGTTGAGAGTTTCAACACGATTTCTTGATCGCCTACGTCTTAGCTCGTTGCAAGCAGCTTCGCTTTCCAAAATCTCTGTCTTACTCGCTTATTGCTAAAGCCCTACTTACCTTGCGAGGGTGAGGCGAAGCGGCCTACCTTGAGCTGTGGAAGAGTCCAACCCCAACCCGTCCGTGACATCCACCGCCTTTATCAACGATGAACCCTAAACTTAAGCAAAGTACCCAGGACAAAAAGGGGAAGTTCTCAATTAATGAGCTACTTAAATATTCGATCTGGTTTTTCATGCGATCTCGGCTTGGAAGCAGTAAGGCAACACAACAGCGGAGGAGCTATTGGGTTCCAATATCCGACTTCTAGTACTTCTTTGCGGGAGAGATCCGCGAGTGTTATTCTATGTTTCTTGAGGTTTTACCAGCCTTCTGAATGCTCGGACAGGAACGGGAAAGGCGCTGGTATTTTTGGCTTCGGTTTACAAGCGCATAAACCGAAAACCGGTACATTTAGAGTTTTTGGTTTTCTTTCTGCCAACGTTGATGTTTGCATTGCGACACAGAGAGCCGAGAGGCCATAACCGGGCTTCACAATTTCAAAAATCACCGCCACGTTCTCACTCCACTCATCCGCGCCAAGAGACGAGACAAAAATCGCAAGCATCCTCGGTCTGAAGAGCAAGACGCAAGCCATTCGGCACCACAACAAAATCTAGCAAGCCCACGCCGGAGCGGGCGACGAGTCTGGAGCTCGGTGGAGCGAGGAGCATGGAGCTTGGAGTGGGGAGGGAGCAGGAGCGAGGAGAGAGGAGCTGAGACTTCCGCGACGCTCTACGATGCGATGTGGGCAATATCCATGGATGGGAATCGAGTCAAGAGCCCAGGTCTCGCAACCCCAGCCGAGAAGCACATAGATGTGGGCAAGTATGCAAGACAGCATGGTAGCTGAGAAAACGTAACAACTCGTTCAGACGATTATGAAGAACAGGACCACTCTCCAAAAAGGCAGGAGATTTACTAGCCCTGGAGAGGTTTCGCTGGCTGAAGTTGAGGAGTTAGAAAGGAAAGAAGAAGAAGCTCGACTGAAAGAAGCTCGACAAGAAGAAGAAAGGATGAAGTTCGAGGAAGCAAGCACAGGACGTGCACGGCACTGGTTCCGGTTTGTATTGACTCAGACTTTTTCTTTTTCCTCGTGAAGCTACGAGTCCGTCATCAATGATCCTTGGCTTGCAGATCCAACACGGATGAAAGTAACTTTGCAACAAGTATTAGTAGCGTAGAAAGACCTTGAAGTGCACGATACCTTACCTGTGCACGTACTCTACAGCTTCACCTGGAGGATCATATTGCACTATGAAGCTGAGCCGCCGTGTAGCGACGTCCGTGCACAGCAGCAGGTCCCTTTGAGCCTGTGAGAACTTGTGAAACGTGTCCTCATTCCCTCTCTTCGACATTGCCCTGTAGCTTTATACGTCGCAATCCAAAAATCTCCCAGCATGGACCTATCATCGTCCATACGAAAACTTTAGAAACTAAAAAGTTACCTGTAGAAGCCCTTAGCAGAGCCACGCCCAGAAAAAATCCAAACCTTCATTTGGCTCATGGCAACACTGGCATTGCAGACGTATCTTGCTTGACGATAAAATACACTGTAAAACCTTTTTGGTGTATTCAATATTAGCATTGGTGCGTAGACGACAAACCTATGGTAGGAGAGAGACTAATCTTGGAAAGCTTGTTCACTGCCGGAACGATAAAAGTTGCCTCTTGCTGCCATTACGCTGGTGCGTACCAAGGAAATCGAGAATGCTTCTGATATCCCGTGTCTAATAACCTGAAGGACAGAATTTTAGAAGGAGACATAGACTCACGGCATTTCCCATCAAAAACAATCCATTGCAAAAACGCATACTGAAACGACGCCGTGTTCTTCAAATGATCCAGCAAGTAGCGATCAGAATGGTGATACGTGACTAGTCAGAATCTGGGATTTAATTCAAGACCAAACAAAGAACTTTAACACTCCTTTCCGCAGTCGCGACTTTCTCTTTCGCTCGGTTTTTTCCATCATGTGGCCTGGAACAAGCCAGTATAACCGGTGCACAAGCTACTCCGCCACATACTTGGGTGCAAAGCTCCCTCGTTGGAACGAGGATCACAGCTGCTGAGCTCGAGGACGTGCTGTTCCACGAGACCAGCTTGCGGGCTTGAAGCGAGAGACGAGATGCACTTGCTTGCCGAGGGGGTCAGAAACGTGGAGATGAAGGGTGCAGCGATCAAGCATGAAGTCGCTGCTAGTAGAAAGAGGGCGGAGAGCATGTGGATCGAGCTTCTGCTTGATCTTGTGGCTGCAAAGTGGAGGCTAGGGCTCGACTTCAACAGCTAGGCAGGTACTTCCTTAAAATTGTCACCAACAGCATGCAAGCACAAACAGGACAAAGTATATAGAAGTTCAAAACAGCCATAACAAACAAGCCAACACACTAAGGCCGAAGCAAGCTCACAACAACAAGGCTGGATCTCATTGTGGATATTTTATGCAACACAAAAACCTCAAGTTCCACTCGATCTGTCCTCTCCACATGTGAGTTTGGAGGATTGGAGCAAGGAACTCGGTGTTTGTAAATTCCAAAAGCTTTAAGTGCCTTCTCCTTCAGCGTTTTCAAGAAAGGTTCCTCCGAAGGTAACTGCCAGTTTGTCCAGGTTTACTGGCTTGCTAAGAGCTCTAGCTACCAATGTTTAAGAAACTAACTAAGAAATGTTGGCTCATTATTCCAAGGAAGTATAATATAGAACATCAAAGTTCCGAGACCCCTCCACAAATCTTCGAAATCAAAGTTGGCTTTGTGTCTGACGAAGATACTGCAATGTTGTGATGTTTGATGTCTTTTGATAGTTTTGCAGAGCTTGCTTCAGTGTCACTGGAAAGGAAAGGGAGCGGTGAGTCTCTAGATCAATCAGAATTTTCAATAGACGCTTACATTTTGATGTCTTGACCTTGGGAGAGCCAAACTTTCAGAGCGGCAGTAGATATTCTGCGAGTCCAGCTTCGAGATGCCACGCTGCAATACAGTTTGAGATGAAAAAATTTGAATAATACTGTACCTGGTGAATTCGTCGTCAACGTAGACATCCAGTACTTCCGTCAACACAAAAACGGGCCTGGAAGGCCTTTGAGGATTCTGAACAAAACGTCCTCAGCAAGTGCATCATCATCATCACTAACGTTTGCTTCATTCCATCTAGTCGGCTGTTGAACGTTTCATCCTCTTGGCTTGAGATCCTAAATTGGTCCAAACAGGCAAGGCGTGACCTTGAGCACCGTTCTGTACTTTCGATCCTGGATTAAGCTCTAAATCGACAAACACAGAGAACCTGCATGGGTCAAACCTTAGAACAGCACACATGCTAAGACAGCGGTGGCGCATTGCCCTTCGAAGACTTTTGTGGAGGCCTGCTCGGCATGCTTCCTGAGCAGTAGAACATGTTCAGTAAAAACTTAACTCAGAAAACAAAACACCCTACCTATTCTTTTTCCAGATTGTGGAAAGACGAGGGAACCAAATGATCTGGCAAGCCCTTCCTCCACAGTGTCTTCCTCTTACAGTGCCAACAATACATATAAGCATTTTGATGAGGGCTCCAATACCCACAGAGCATGCTGCAGCAGCGGAATCGGCCATACAAATGGATCCGCGTTGCACCAGCGCCATGGCCAGGACAACAACATAGGATCGGATCAGATTGCTCTAGAAACAAGGTACTGGATTTCAATACCTGGATGCTGCCTCGCTCCTAGCGCTAACTAGCCCCTCGCTTCCAATGTCCAATCCGATGCTACAAAGGCAGTTTATGTGGTATTAAATGTGGCATGGCAATGTTAATTAAAACTTTATAAATTGTAATAACTTGATATCACTAATGAGGAGTGAGAGAGGATTTATGTAAGTTGTGGTGGCAGCCTGCTTGATCTAGTGAACCTCATCACGGGTCTTCAAGTGCAGGAAGTAGATGGAAGTAGTTGTAGATGGCATGGTAGACGTGGCAAAGATTAGCATGGAAGTGGTTTTAGATGGCATGGTAAACATGGCAAAGACTAGTGAAACATTTTATAGTTTCACATTCATGATTCATATTAAATTTAATTATTATTGAATTTCAAGAATTTGTAAATGTTTCATTTGAATTTCATTGATTGTGACATTCAGTTTTTTTTTCCCTAATAACATACACTATTAGAGTTTATGACTCTCCAAGACCCACATATTGCCACATGTCCCAACTGACGGTGATCTCAAATATACAACATCCTCATAGAATTGGCAATTGCTCAAAAGAAAGAAATTAAAGTAGAATGGGAAAACTTATGCAAGAACATGTATTAGCCAACCTCCATTCTTCTTTGTCACTATTATCACCATGTGAAGGCTCCAAGCTAGGAGGTTCTATATCCAATCTTGAAAGATAAAGTTACAAAGCATGTTACAGATGCTGTATATGTGCCATGGATCTCTTGCTCCATTTTCATGAGCATTCCTTTGGAATACCAAGCCTCTTTGGTCCATACTTCACGCCAAATCTTGGGTGCACCATGCATCCTAAATTAACAAATAAATTTTGCAGTGCAATGCAATACATGATGATTATGCATTGAAGTGCCATGCAAAAACGTTGTGTGAGCATTCCATAAAGTTCACGGTCAGACATGAGACTGAAGATAAAAGCATGGGTTTGAGCATCGTGCCCGTCCAGCAATCCCCACATCAACTCTATATCAAATGTGGGCTCTCCTGGAAGATCAAAAACATGAAAGCAAATCCAAGAACCCAAAGGAAAAAAAAGTACCTGAATTGAGCTCCGGAGGAGAATACTCCAGGCACGGCTGGCGCACCACCAACGAAGACCCTTTGACGATCTCTTTGAGATGGCCTGTGAGAACCAGAGCTCTTCGAGTTGCCACACAGCTGACTTGTCCAGCCTCCATCTTTTCGTGTCAGTGATCTGTTTCTTTCCCCTCGAGCTTAAAACGTAACCAAGAGTGCCGTTACCTTGCCCAACCGGGTGAAGGCGCTGCTCGGAGAAATCTCCAAACGAAACTGTTTTCCTATCTCGCGAAACAAGTTCTTCGTCCCTGCGTGAACCAAGTTACATGCCGATCTATGAAAGTGAGAAAGTTACCAGTGAGGTTGCATAAACACTGCAAACGTGTTCCTTTCCACAAGTGGATCGTCTTGAGCCGTCTGTATAGACATTGTTACGAAAGAGGAAGTAAAATACACGTACTCGAACACAATGTGGTGTCGCATGAAATGCACCATTCAATATTAGCTCCGTCGCTTCTCCTGCCTGGTAAGCAATGTCATCCTTTCCGAAAGTTGCCTACACGAAGACACTTTCAACACTTTGATCCGTATGGACGAACACTTCGTTTACCTTGACAATTGCACCAGACCGAGCCCTAACATAAAGCCCTGCTTCAGAATCATGACAGTCTATTTCCTTCCTTCTCTTGTGTACATTGCACAGGTCAATCCTTTAACGCACCAAAAAAAAATGGTAAGTTAGACAAAAGCGCACCGCGTAACTTGAAAACGTGCCTGTAAGAGATCCGTGATCGACGTGCCAGCCACACCACGACGATGACTTTGTACCTGAGCAGCTGCAAGAAGCCTTTAGAAATTTACAGCAGGAGGAGCAACGAAACCTTGGGTAATAATGGAGCAGACGGCCTTTGTGGCACAAAGAGTTCTTGAGCATGTCCGTGAGCCTTGCATCACCGCCCTTGCGAAACACTGAAGGGACAGGAAATTAGAGGAGACGAACAGGAAAAGGATCTCAACCATGTTTGTCGCAGTGAGCTGCGAGGTGCAGGCCAACCTTTACAATCAGGCTTCCAAGTTTCTTAAAACCTGCAAAGTGATAGAAGAAAACATTATCCACGTAAAGAGAAAACAGAGATGTACTTGATTCAAGGTCAGGTAACTGCTTTCCAGGCCATAAGTTCGCTCGATAATAAGATGGATATCTGCGTCCATTGAGACCGATTAAAATTTGTGAGAAAGAAGTAAACAAACCTTTCTATGAGAGCTGGGTCATCGGTCGGCCTGTCCACGATTATAAAACGAAGCTTTAAGCTCATCTAAACCAGAAGGAACATATGAACTCGAAAGAAGGAAAAAACCGTAACGAACGAATACGTACCAGGTTGGCCGGATTCTAGGAACTCTTTTCCGTGGCTCCAGCTAGAAACTTTTGAGTTACCTGC
The DNA here is from genome assembly GCF_000143415.4 of Selaginella moellendorffii. Classification (NCBI taxonomy): domain Eukaryota; kingdom Viridiplantae; phylum Streptophyta; class Lycopodiopsida; order Selaginellales; family Selaginellaceae; genus Selaginella; species Selaginella moellendorffii. Next base: position 106,428 of record NW_003314339.1, read on the forward strand.
TTGCTGGATCTTCTAGCTCTTTGAGAGCATTTTCGGGAAGAGAAGAAAGGCTGCACAGAAAAATCGAAAACATTGAGTAAGAAGAGACTATACTCGATACCTCTGCGCAAGATTTAACAGATTCCTCCGCATTTCAGTGAATCCCGGAACCTGACAAAAACACAAAAAGAATGCTCGTGGAAGTAAAATTCCATTCAAAGCTTACGTTTGAAACGGCAATATTCCCAGTCCTTGAGCTCCTCAGAAAAATCCACAGCTTCATTCTACAGCAAGAATTGATCGCTCATTCGATCTGAGGCAGGAAATCTCACCTGGAGCTCCGAGAAGTCGATTGTCACTATGTTATGGCGCATGCTGTTGCCGATCTTCCACCCTGTTGGAGCCGAAATTAGGCACCTTGAATCATGGAGATCAAGGGCCACATTCAGCGGCAAATTTCAGAAGAAATTCCTGGATGTAGCTAGTATATAGCTAGTGTTTCTTTCTTCTTTCATGAAGCAGTTGTTTCCAGTTTCCTTCTGAAAAGATACTGTTCATTTTTTGTTCTCATTCTGGCTCTTTGTCATGGTATCTGAGCAGGATCAAAAGGATGGAAATGCTGCCACCATCACTTTCACAAATGGCTGTTCCATTTCCATTTTTGATGGATCTGGAAACTTCTTGAGCTGGAGGCACCAGATGGAGCTCATCCTCAAAGGTGAGGGAGTTTGGGGCATTGTCAACGGTGATGCAGGCTATCAGAAGGTGGATACCTGGAGTCAGCATGAGGACAAGGGCATGGGAACAATCGGGCTTGCAGTGACGGAGAGTGTGCTGGATGATCTCACCCTCAGTGAGAATTACACCAGCAGCGAGCTGTAGCTGTGAGAAGCACAAGCAGCAAATGCATGTCCAGATTGGCCATCTCTACACAGGGATGGTCAACATGCGGTGACCAGTTTGTGGATGACATGAAAAACATGTATTGGCAAATCGAGGAGTCAGATAAGGAGAACAAGCTTCCTCCTTCTCTTCAAAATTATTTTTTTCTTTGTTCTCTTCTTAATTCCTTCCATTCTCTTCAAAGTAACTTGATGCAGGTTGACAAGTTTCAGTTTAGTCATGCCATATGTGCCGTTAATGAGGAGATAGCTCTTCTAAGCAATTTGTGAAGAAGAAGAACAATAACAAGTTTCGAAGGATGGAGGTTTCTCCAAGGCAAAAGAAAGTGATGTGAAGTCCAAGAAGAAGAAATCTTGTGGTTATTGTAACAAGTTTAACCATGAAGAGTCTGAATGCAGGTTAAAGGTGTAACTTTTAACAACAGTTGGAGGATTTCAAATCTTCAAAATTTATGGCTCACTATGAACAACTTTTGGATGAAGCTTGTGTTGCTGAGATCAGAACTAAGCTTTACAACAATGCCATGGTAACTAACTCTTTTGTGTTGATTCTAGAGCTACTACTCACCTATCTTGGCATAAAGATCATTTTGTCAAATATAGAAATTGTCTTGGCTAGCATGTTGTGTAGGTAGGAGATAACAGTGAGCATGGTATTCATGGCATTGATGATATGAATGTCTAGACATCTTATGGGAACTTAACTCTGACTGGGGTAATGTATGTTCCTACCCTTTGCAAAGATTTGATGCTGATATTGGGGAACAATTTGTGTTTTGATCATTAAGTTTGTGTCATTCAGATGCACAAATTCATGATGTGGTTGCTATAGCTCCTAGGGAAGGAAATCTACATCCACTCAAGGACAAGGAGTCTACCTACTCTTTGATTCTTACCTTTGTTGGTAAAGGCATATGTGATCTATGGCATAAATTGCTTATTGTCTGGGGTTTCCTGGTAAATGGTTTGGATGTATCTAACAAGCTAACTCTTGCTCCATGTGAAGTATGTGCACTTAGACATCATTAGCCTTTTAAAACAATTGGAAGTCAAGCAAGCAATTTGCTTGAGCTTGTCTATGTTGATGTTTGTGGTCCAGTACAAGTTCCATCTTTCAAGAAGGCTAAGTATTTCTTAGCTTTCACAGATGACCTTAATCACAAGACTTGGGTTTATTTTCTAAAGAAGAAATCTAAAGTCTTAGATGGTTTTGTAGATTAGAAAACCTTGGTTGAAAACCAAAGTGGTTATCAAATCAAAAAGCTATGCATAGACAATGGTGGTGAATTTATAAATAATGTTTTTAATAGCATCTGTTCCCAAGCTCACTAGCTCATTGAACTATATATGGCTCAATATAATAGGGTGGCAGAACTCAAAAATCACACCATTATAGACACAACATGATGCCTTCTCACTCAATCTCATGCTTCACAAAAGTTTTGGGTAGAGATAGTTAACCATCGACCTACTGTGGCAGTTAAGGAGATAACCCTGGAAGAGTGCTTTAAGCTTGACATACATGTATGGATTTTTTAATGCACGGCATATTGCCATGTTCTACAAGAGCTACACACCAAGTTTAATCTAACTGGGGAAAAACTTATATTTTTTGACATGTTTAATTTTAATTCTCATACTTATAGATTGATGGATCTTATGATAGCCCATGAAGAAGTGGTATTTTTTTAGGAAACCCCTTTTTCTCTCAATCCTCTTCTATTCCTAATCTTGACTTTATGAATTTTCTAAATTCTTGGCTTTGGAATTATGCTATTCTTGATGCTAACTTTTGGAATGATGCTCAGCATGAAGAAGCACTTGAGCAAGGAAGAACTAATCCAGTCATCAAAATCCCAACTCAACTCTCTCCTACAAGATTTGATGTTGTTTTGACTCTAGTTGCATCTCTAACATTCAACAAGGCTACTCTTAAGCCACTTGGATGAAGAAAAAAGGTGAAAATTCTAAGTAAAAAGGCTCTTGAAAATGCTAAAAGTTTTTATGTTATTGCCTCCGATTTGTTGGAGTTTTGTGCAACCACATGTACACTTTAGCCTTCTTCATTCATGAAAGCCATAGCTAGTCCCAATACAAGCCATTGGAAGTGAGCAATGGACCAAGAAATTAAGTCTATCACTCGTATACACATTTTTGATGAAGTGGTTCTTCCAATTAGAACTACAACACTTTGTAGTCAATGGTCTACAAGACAAAGCTCAACCTCAACGGTTTCATCAACTGTCACAAAGATTGACTTGTTGCACAAAGCTATAAATAACAATATAGCATGGATTATCTTGAGACATACTCTCCAGTGGTAAAGATGACAAATGTTCAAATTTTGCTTGCTTTTGCCACTTACTTTGATCTTGAGATTTATCAAGATTGCTTTCCTGAATAAAGATTTGTAGGAAGATGTCTACATTTAATAGTTAGATGGCAATACCCAACTTAAGAAGCAACATCTCTTATGGAAACTCAAGAAATCTCTTTATAGCCTTAAACAAGCCTAGAGAGCATGGTGGCAGAAAATCAATACTTTTTTCAAAGTTGAAAGATTTTCTCTTGTTACTCCTAAATTTAATGTCCACATCAAATGAGAAGGGAAGTTTTTACTTATTGTTGCTCTCTATATTGATGACTCACTCTTGATTAGCAACAACTATGAGTATTTACAGATTTTCAAGACTAAGTTTGGAAAAACTTTTGCTATAAAGGACCTTGGAGAAGCTTGTTATTTTCTTAGTCTTGAGATTCACTGTGATGGGAAAATAAGGTCCCTTCACATCTCTCAGCAACAATATTTAACAAAGGTACTTGAGAGTTATGGATATATTGATTGCAATCCTTCTTATTTGCCCATGGAGTTTAATAACATCAAGTTCTTGACAAAAGTTGAGTGTCCTACTAGCAAAAAGGAGCATTAAACTATGGCAAAGGTATCATTTCAAAATTTGCTTGAGAGTTTGATGTATGTTATGGTGTGCAATTGTCCAAATTTGGCTTATGTTGTCATCGCTCTTAACCAATTTTCTGCTAATCTTGGTAAGAAACATTGCACATAGCCAAATCTCTGATATGCTATATAAAGTAAACTTTTACTTTTAGATTGTTATATGGCTCACATGGTGGTTTTTCTCTTGTTGCTTACATGTTAAATGATAAAAATAGCCATAAATCCACAATAGGGTTTTGCTTCCAACTTGGAATAAGTTTTGTTCTTTGGCACAATAAGAAATAAGCTCACATTACTCTTTCCTCCACAAAAGCAAAATATTTTATTGCCTTAGTTGCTTCTAGGGAAATTCTTTGGTTTCAAGAATTTCTTAGAGCTCTTGGACAATCCTCCACACCAATTACTCTCTATGTTGACAACAAGGGAGCTATCAATTGGTGAAATGTAACACTAGAAGTTTCGACATGTTGCCAAGCACTATCACTATGTTAGGGATTTGGTACACACAAGTTTACTAACAATTTAGCATATTTCTTCTCAACAACAACTTACTGACATCTTTATAAAACCTTTGGCTAAGGTTCTATTTGTGAAACATAGGAATTCCATTAGAGTTGTGACCAAGCCTTAACTGAGGAGGAGGTAGTAATAGCAATCACACCTTTGGCTTTAGGAGTATTGGAGTTGAAATCCAAGGTGTGATAAATGCCTTGAAGCATGGAAATTAAGGGCCACATTCAATGGCAAATTTTAGGAAAAATGTATATAATTACATATGTGTATATGTATGTAAAATATTTCCAATTTCTTGTAAACTCTTGAATTTAGACTTCTTGGGAGGTCATTCAGCTTAGTACTATTCAAACGTAAGAATGCTTAACCCTAAGTATCCCAAGATACTTAATCGATTGGAAAAAGGGGTGCACTATTTTCTTTCTATATTTAAACCCCATGAATTGTTTCTCAAGTCGTTCCCTTTAGATGCTTATATTTCCTTCTGAAAAAATTCTATTTATTCTTTGTTCTCATTCTGGCTTTTTGTCACAGAACACAAGAGAAACGAATAGTGATGACCTATTGGCATGGCAACAGCCATTGCTCTTCTTCTATTAGCTCTCCTCTAAACCTTGCTCTTGCAAATATGCTTCTTGTATAGTCGCTTGATAGTATATTCTAGAATCAATTTTATTCTCCTTGTATGATCTACAGGTTTTGTGGTATATTCTAGCATCTCTTAAAAGATTCAAAGCAATCCCTTGATGATTCTTAAGTTTCTTTTTTAAATTTACTATTTTTGTACTATTAACGTTTTGTTTTTCTACTGATCAAGCTAAACTTGAAGTGTAATTAACATTTTGTCATGTAGAGAGCTTGGAGTGATGTTTTGATATATCCAATAACGCACTTCTATGTGATTCATAAAGATCAGACTCCTGCAACACTATTAGATTGGAGACATACCCACAACTCCGTCTGAAAGAACTGGTGTTTTGCACTCTAGCTTGTGACCTGAGTAGAATGGCAATCTGATTGTGATACAAAGTAAGCAAGTAAGCACAGCAGGGCTGCACTTTGGTCAGCTAGAGCTGATCTCCTAGTAGAAGCATGCCATATTTGCAAGTCTACCAAACCCATGATCTGGCAATTTTCATGCCTGCAGAATTCACTAGGCATCTAAGTTGACATGCATTTGCACTGTGTCTGGAGCCAACAATAGATTGTCATCAGCATATAGTAGTACATAGAGAAAAATGCTTACTCTGCAGCATAGTTCCATATAGATCTCAAACAATGTCAGCCAGAGGGGCCTGAGGGGCCTGAGGCACCCTTATGGAACCCCCGAACAAGACTCAATTAGCTGGCTATCCACTATTTGCAAACTCAAAGTCTTGTATAATTTGATGATTGCAGCTACTGGAGAGGTAGATGGGGATTTGGAGTTCCAGCAGATACCAAATCAAAAGATGCCATAGGACAATTGAAAGCTTTGGTTAAATCAATAAAACCCAGAAGAAGCACTTTGTGTGCCTAAAATGTAGCCGTTTGAACAAGACGTAGAGGGTTAGCAGTTGGTTGATGCAGGAGTAATGCCTGTGAAGGCCTGCTTGACCTTCTGCATGCAGCCACGTTGTTTCTCTATAAGGCGGGCAAACACCTTTACAAAAGCTACCAACATTGCTAACTCACTTGTGGAGATTCTATTATAAGTAAAATTTCCTTCATTGAAGTTGGATCATTCTTTTATACTAGTACTTTTCTTTTGGACAATGACATCTTTTTCTTTAAAAGACTTTGTATTTTATTTTAAAAGTTTTTTACTGTACTTGTAGCAGCATAAAGTTTACCTGGGCTGGACTTAAAAACATGATACAGCACCACATTTCTATCTCTTTGTATAGTCAGAAATGCATAGCATGGCTCATCACAAGACTTATCTAGTGACCATATAACAACCTGGCTTAAGGTTTCTTTGATAACCATGTTCCCATTAAGTTGGACTATGAGATAGCAATCTACTCCTCCTCTCCCACACACTCCATTAATCCAAACTTGCCCTCAGCTGGCTTCATTCACAGACAAGCTACAATCATCCTGGAGCTTGAGTGTGTAGATCAAATTCGGGGACTGGAGCTCAAAGTTTCGACGAAGACCATTGTAGAAGAATCACCTTGGTTGCTGCCAAGTAAAATCTCAGTCTGGTTGTGAAGGGTTTCCATCTTTTGATCTGCTGGTGCTATGCAATACTGGACTCCAAACATCTCGGAGACTGCAAGCATGCTGCCAGCTAGAAAAACTTGCATTTGTATATATTACTACTTTGATAACAAGGCCTCTCACGCTGATGGTGTTACCTGGATTGACATGGCAGAAATCCAGATTGGGGCCTGTATGAAAAGATACGATGGCAATGTAGATCACTACGTTGTTTGTCACAGTGACTTGATTGATGTAAACTACCCCACTCTCATAGTATGTATTGTCATTGAAAATTTCCGCAAGTGCAATCACCATATCTAGAATAATATTGGCATTGGCTGTTGTTATAGCATTGCGCTCGTCAGAGAATTCCCAATGCATGGCTTGAACAACACTAATATGAAAAAGGAGTGCTGTTAAACATTCAATGAGAAGATACATTTAGAATGAGTTTTGCTAGAAACAATCAAAAAGAAAACTATTTCTTGTTATAATGATAAATTAATAATTTATATTGCAACCTTCAACCAATTATATGCACTCACAATATTAAATAATGCTTGTTTTGCTTAATTCTTGATTAGTATTATTATTAATCCAATTAATCAATAATTATAATTATTTATAAACACAAGATTATAAAAAATAGTGTATTAGGGTTTAAGTTTAAAACTTATATTCATCAGCAAGAATATGGAAATGGAATACAGAAATGTGTATATTAATTAACTTAAAAACCTTAATTTATATATAAGAGTGAGTGGTCTGGATTGAAATTAATCTGCATCAAAATTCCACTACGTTAATATTAATATATAGCATTATAACCATACATTTGGACCTCATAGTATTTATTATATCCCAAGTGATGAAAACATCCTTCTTTTAAATTTAACATTGACAATGCATCTTTAATACTTCTTATTAGTTTCTTTTGTTCACAAACCACTGAAAGGAAGGAATGGGGATGGCCACCAAATGCATAAGGTTATTTAAGGCACTTTATTTTAAATTTGTTTTCTTTCATAAATATACTTGGCCAGGATACCGAGCTAATAGAAAAATTAACTACAAGGAGAGTAGACTTTGAAATCTTCCTGAAAGTCCATTTGCATTAAAATAGACCTTTTGAAACGAGCCTCACAAGACTCCGTCCAGCATCAAGTACGTCTAAGTACGTATAAGTAGGGAAAAATTCTGATCAAAAGAGAAAAAAACAGGTTTTCAATCTGACATTTCGAGAAAAGGAAACACAAATATTCTGAGAAACACCTGATATCTGAATCCGAAACTACTCCGAGGTTGAGCCTCGCTGGAATCCAAAACAATTCGAGATCGTTTGTAGCTTCAAGGGTGTCGTCGGGTAACGCTCCACAGTCGAGGCTCAAGAACCCTGTCGAGTTGAGATGAGAGCTTATTTTATCTTCGATCTACACGCAATAGCTGGTGTAGCGAGGAGGCCGAGCGTGAAAACGAGGAGACGATCCACCAGCCACATTTTCTGCTCAGGAGAGACTGCTCATGATCTTCTTGATCCAGCCGACAACAGGAATCGTATAAAAAATTCAGTAGGATTTACCACGACCCGAAGGAGACAGGACATAGAGTGGACTTTGAAGTGTCAAAAGGAACCCGGTAAGCTTTGAAAACGAATGTTCACAGAAATCTCCTCGCTGCTCCCATGGCCTGCGGGTACACGACGGCCACGAAAGTACGCTTCGTTCCATCATCTCGTCGACGACCTGGCGAAAGCACCTGTTTAGAGAATAAGGATAACATAACACAAGAAGAAATTTTACTCTTTGATCGAGCTTTCATCTGCTGCGATACTCCCATGCCACTGGATACTCCAGACTCTTCAAGTACCTGTCTACAAAGACTGTGAGTAGGAATCCAAGTCCTCCATTGTGCCACTCTCTGATGGCAAAGCAGAAATAATACTTGCCTGCGCGTAGCTTTATCGTCCTTGCAGTTGCGCAAAAGGTGGCATTTGAGTCCCAAGTGCCTTCGCGTCAGTAACAATGACAATTGGCTCCAAGTCGGGATGAAGATGTTTTCTTGCGCCTTCCAGGATGTCATTGCTCGTTACTTCTTCAACCTTCTTTTTGTAAGTGAGAGGAAGGTTTTGATCGATTCCAAATAGATCGTATACGAGGACACGTGCTAGCTGGGATTCTCTGCAGAAGACGAATGTTGATAACTTTGGTAGATATAATCGCAAGTTTACCTGCTTGAATAGTTAAAAACAAAAGAATTTAGAGCGGCTTCTTTGGCTTGGGACAGCTTCTCTGCAATGCAGGGAAGGGTTTCAATAGTGCATGCACGACAAATCTAACCTTCAGGAACAGGTGCTTCGACAATTGACACCAACACTGCCTTGACGGCTTTTAGAAGCTTGGGAAATAGATTGAACTTGAGTTTCTCCTCCGGCGACGAAGACCCCCTTATAACATTGAGCGAGACATTTTAAAACGTTGTTTTAAATCTATATTCAGAAAAGCTGGGGCATGGTGTTGACTGGTAAAAGCCTGCTAGTGTTTTCTGGCGTCCGCCATGTTGAAAACTCCGTTTCAATCAGCGACTTCATCATCGAAGAGTCAAAATCACCCCAAATTCCTAACACAGCTGCGTCAGGCCAGTAAGTTAAACGGAAGCACAAAGAAAAACTGGAATGGCTCACCGGAAAACCTGTCTGTGAAATGCAACCAGGTCGTTACGAAAAATGGATCTCACCGTGTTTTGCTCGGGCAATCGAGCATAAATACTTTTATCCCCATACAGCAGCTTTTGCAACTTGATTGTAGCTGAAGTTTCAGCCTGATGAAGGAAAAAAATATTTTAAAAAGATCGCCTGCAGATTCTACTCGCCTACGTCATCTTTTCTTCGAGAGATATAGCCCAGAAGCTGTCCTCCAACAAGTTCTAGCTTCTCTCTAGGCATGGTTGGCCTCTGGACGACTGCAGAACAGGAAATCAAAGTTTTCTACGGCCATACCATCTGAAAATATAGAAAACACAGTTTTGAGGTCGTCCTCAAGGCAACGAAAGCCGACACCCATACTCCCACCACTGGACGATGCTTCTATTCGAGCTGCCATGGACTGCAAAATAGAAAAGTAAATAAGAAATAGCTTGTACATTGACAACTTTACCTCCAGTTCTAAATCTAATGAATCGCTTGGATGTAACGCAGTCCCTCCACTTCTTTGCACAGCAGACGTGAGATTTTATATCAGAAACAGAGCAATCACCTTTCCTTCCGGTTCTAAGTTTCCTCCGCCTTTTACAATCAGGTTTCCGCCTACCTGGAAACAGAAAAATAAAAAGGATCAGTTCCTTGAGCGCAAAAGCAAGAGCCAAACTTACAAGTCCCAGCTCATGATCCTCGAGCAAAAAAACTCGGAGACCGTTGTCTATAATACAATCTAATAAAACAACAAGTAGCTTGTTTACGAATCGTTTTTCGCACCATTTCGTATGGTGGAAAAGAAAAAGTCTGGCAGCGGGGGAAACTCCTCTGGAATGGGGAGTATTTCCTGCTCCATGCTCGTTGTCACTGCAAAGCTGATGATCATGCCAACGTTTTATGAAAAAAAATCGTTCCGTTTTTTTTTATAAAAATCTCACCTTGGAAGCGCTGGATTCACAGCATAGAGAAGCCGCTAATGCAGCTCCAATAATCCTCCCGGGAATACTCCTGGCGCTGCCGCATTGCAATCTCTCAGCCTGGAAAGAACAAAAAGCCCGTGCGAAAGACTTTCTCGAGCGCGTACCTGAGGCCTGGCGGACGCAATCGCGCCCGAGCTCCAGGATCGCCATCGCCTACATTCGCGATTTGGCAGAGTCGATCCTTGATGGATAAACCCTAAAACACAAGATTCTCTTGTCTGAGACCGCATATTCTAAAGCTTAAATTAAAAAGTTTTGCTTGATAATTTAATACGATTTCAAGTACAGCAAGTTAATGGTCTGCACGTTCCAACATTCAATGGCGATTAAAATTTTACGCCGATGGCGAGCGAGAAACATGTGGGACGACCAGTTTATAGCCCGAGCAATCTGCGACCGGACAAGCCATCTCATCTCCTCGGTTGCAGCTATGGCGTCCTTCCCAAAGTTTATCCTCTTTTTCGTGGCTGCATCACTCTGTCTCGTAGGATCATCCTCGTATCCGAGGCACTGCACCGAAGTGATCAGCGTCTTCTTCCAGGATCTCTCCTTCTATCCGATCGTGCCCCCAAACAATCCCACCCCGTTCGGTCTCGGCGTGCTGGATGATATCCTCACCGCCAGGCCCTCGCGGAACTCCACGGTCGTGGGAAGCGCTCGGGGCACGCTTGTGTGGGACTCGCTGAATTCCAACGCGACCTCGTTTCTGCAGACCATGACCGTGGAGATCAAGGGCCGGCGGGGGATCATCAGCCTCTTGGGCCAGAACCATTTCCCGGAGAAGGTGAGAGAGATCGCCATCGTCGGCGGGACTGGAGAGTTCAGCCTCGTCCAGGGAACGGCGAAGATATCAACGTTTGCCACTCAGCCCGGCGGATTGATCCTGCGGATGCAGCTGTTTATCACCAGGTTGTGGGAGTGCTACGGCATCGCCATGCGTCGTGACGATGCGTGACGACGATATCAGTCTATGGTGAGGTGTTCAATTTCTCATATAAATCATGCGATGTGGTTTTCTGGAACTGCTCGATTTCATTAATAAAGGAAAACATTGCTAGCATGTTCGGCTCCATGAAATGTGTGCCAACATTTGCTGCTCCTCGATCAAGATTTCTCCCAAGGTTGGAAAAAGTCGAATTGTTTTTACGTTTTGTTCTTCATCAGGTGGAAAGATCAGGTGCATTGATATCGTCTTCCTGGCTGCTATAGTTTCTAGTTTGCTAAAGCTTTTGCTCCATGCCAAGAGAGCAAGTGAGGAACATGTGGGCTGCCCAGTTTCATGGCCGGCCTCTTCGGGCCGCATGTTTCAATAAGTTTATCTTCACGGCGACTCCTCAAACATCGCAAAGTTCATCCTCTTCCCCGTGGTTGCATCACTCTTTCTCGCAGGATCACCCTCGCTCTCATATCCGAGGCGCTGCACCGAAGTGATCAGCTTCTTCTTCCAGGAATCTCACTTTCTACCTGGTTGTGCCTTCAGACAATCCCACTCCGTTCGGTCTCGGCGTGCTCGATGATTTCCTCACCGCCGAGCCTCCCGGTCTCTATGTTTTGTGAGATCCCATAAATCCGCTTAAAACAACAGACTGCACTCAACTCGATCCCAGTGCCCGGCCCCCATTTTCTCTTTTCTCGCGCGGATCATAGCCGAGCGCCGAAGAAGAACACAAAGCCATCGAAATGCTGGCATCGGATCTCCGAATCAGGCACTCAATAGTGAGGATCTGCTGCGGGTCTTCACGCAGAGGCGAACTGCTGCTGTTCCTGCTCGTGTGATGGCACCTCCTGCTGAGCGCTCTGTGATGCCTGCCAGGGATCCATTTGGACCTGCCCCCATGGAGCTTGATGCGGCGTCCCATACTCTTCTCCCTGAAGAACGACAATGTCATATCTCCCTTGGTGTATGCATATACTGCGGCGAACCTGGTCACCGTCTTCCTACTTGTCCCAAGCGTCCACAGGCCAGTGGAGATAGTTGCAGTGCATGAAGCTGTTCTTGACCCTGTACAACCTTCAAACGGTCTACAGCAAGGAGGCGAAAATCTGCAATATAGACCAAGGCCAATCAATTACCCTGCGAGAGTTGCCGAATCTTGATGGTTCGATCCGTGTCACCAAAACATGCCGAGATCTGCACCAAGTTGAATAGCGACAACGTGCATGTTCTCCAAGAGATCAATTTGGAAGGACCGGAGTTTACCATGTCTACCATTGAGGAGCTGCCTATTTGCGATTAAAGCACCAGATCACGCTGAGATGCTATGGGCGGTTGGACTGGCCTGGGTAGGTGGCAGATAAACTTGCTCCGTTGTTTAATCTGTAGGGCTGGGCTCCTCATATGTAGATTGGACGCTTGCACTTTTGCAAAGGTGTTTGCCAGCCTGGCTGAAAAAGAATGGGCCGTATGCACAAAGGTCAAGCAGGCTTTTGCAAGTATTATTCGCATCTTGTTCGAACTGCTACGTTTCATGCAAACTGAGTGCTACTCCTGGGTTATGTTGATTTAACCAAAACTTTCGACTGTGTCCCACGGCATCTTTTGGTTTGGCGTCTGCTGGAACTCCAAATCCCCACCTCCCTCGTAGAGTGGAATTATACAAGGCTTTGCATTTGCAAATAGCAGATAGCCAGTTGCTTGGGGGTTTGGCCCCCTCTCACCGAAGTTGTTTGCAATCTATATGGATGTGCTAGAGACTATGCTGCAGAGCAAGGCCCCTACGCTATACCAACTCTCAGACATGTATCTCTATGTACTATTTACTACATGCTATTGCCGGCCGGAACAGCGCAACTGTGAATTCAGGGCATGGAAGTAAACCATGCCAAAGCCCAAATCATGGGTTTTGTTAGACCTGCAGATATAGAATGCTTCTACCAGGGAGATCAGCTCACCATAGTGGACAGATATAAGTACCCTGGGTATGTAATACATAGGACCCATCCGTGGAAAGTAGGCATAGCTGACTGAATTGCAGCTCCTTGTTGCATTGCAATCAGATTGCCATTTTGCTCGGGTCACAAGCTGGAGTGCAAAACACCAGTACTTTCTAACCAAGTTACCACTATTATGCTGTGTTTGTGAGGTCACAACAATCCTGGGATGGCTAAATCTTCGTGGGATCAGGTGGAGGACTTGCAAAATCAATTCTTTTAGATGGAGTTGCGCATGGAGAATGTCTTTAATCCAATAGTATTGTTGGAGTTTGGTCTCTGGCCGTGGATATATCAAAATGCAGTGATGTCTGTACAACTCCATATGGGTGTGCTATCGGTGATTTGATTGGTTGATGTCAAGCTGGACATTGGGGCTCAGTCTAAACCTCGGCATACAAATGGCTGGATGATTAAGTACGTCATTGCTCTTCATGGTGGCTTGGTAGCATATATTTCTAGAACACAAGGAAAAGAAGGAAAGAGCAAAGTTATGGTAGGACCACAAGACATATTCACTCCGTGAGCAGAGAGGTGTCAAACAAAAACACACTTTTTTTGTTTGGTTTTTATTGGCATGGTCTATAAAAAGTCAATGATGATTCTTAAGTTTTATCCATTCCTTTTTTATTTAAATTTATTATTTTTATATTTCTGAACCTTGTTCCTCATTTTGTATTGATTAATAATTGGTTGACTATTATTAGTAATTTATCTTAATATGTTTAAATTATCATTCAATCTTTGTGAAGATGAAGTTCATTTCAGCACTTCTTTTCTTTTTTAGTGTTGTTCAAGCCATGCGCTGGGAATTCTCTGACCAGCACAATGCTATAACGCTAGCCGATGTCACTATGATTCTAGATGCAGTGATTGAAAATCTGAGCATTTTCGACGACAATACTTACTATGAGAGTGGGGCAGCTTATATTGATCAAATCACTGTGACAAATAACGTTGTGATCGACATCGTCATCTTGGCTTATCATACAGGCCCGAATCTGGATTTCTGCCATGTCAATCCAGGTAACACCATCAGAGTGAGAGGCTTTATTATCAAACTGATAATCCAAAACCTAGTAATGTATACAAGAGGTCAAATGCAAGCCTTTCTAGCTAGCAGCATGCTTGCAGTCTCTGAGATGTTTGGAGTCCAATATCGCATAGCACCAAATCAACAGATGGAAACACTTCACAACCAAACGAAGATTCTATTTGAAAGCGATCGAGGCGATTGCCAAGCAAAATTGACAACGCTGGACAACATCTTCTATAATGGTCTTCATCGAAATTTTGAGCTCCAGGCCCCGAATTTGATCTACACATTCAAGCTCCAGGATGATTGTAGCTTGTCTTTGAATGAGGCCAGCCGGGGGCAAGTTTGGACGAATGGAGTGTGTGGGAGAGGAGGAGTCGATTGCTATCTCACAGTCGAACTTAATGGGAACATGGTCGTCAAAGAAACCCCAAGTCAGGCTGTTATATGGTCGCTAGATAGGTTCTGTGATGGACCATGCTATGCATTTGTGACTATGCAAAGAGATAGAAATGTGGTGCTCTATCATGTGTTTAAGTCCAGCCCAGGTAACCTTTATGCTGCTTGGGCCACGAATACTGTGAAAATTTTTTAAAATAAAAGACGGCACAAAAGAACGAAGATTTTCATTTAAAAGGTGCTTAGGTCGTGATCGATCCTATAATCTAGCTTGCGATGGGATTCGCTATGGAAGATTAGCCATTGCTGTATCTTTCATTAATTTCCTCTTTCCAAAATAAACCCCTCGCCCTCGCGAATATTGTGTGGTTCTACCTAGTTTGGGACGATGGCATGGGCCGGGCCACAATCCAAACAGCCACATTGTACGGTCACTGTCAGGGGGAGGGAAGAAGAGGCGAAGAAGACGAACAAGTGAGAGCTATGAGATTTTGGATTTAGGGCTCCCGGAGATAAGAGGAGGGAGGAGGGCAATGGCGCAGCAGGGAGGCGCTGGCGAAATGTCGCCAGTCCAGTTCCGGGAGCTGGACGACGAATTCATGCAGGTAGATTCTTGACATTGTCGCTCGAGTCGATCGATTGAATGCCCCGAGTGAAATATTTCCATGGATTGGCTTTGGCACTCGCAGAAGCAAGCGAAGGTATGGCTAGAAGCTCTTTTGGAGGAACGATATGGTGGAGATCGGAGCTTGGCGGATTTGCTCGCCGATGGAGACATCCTGTGAGTCAATCTGAAAATCCGAATTGGACGAATGTGTCTCCTCCAAGAAATTTATTTATTTTTTACCTCTTTCCAGGTTTCGAGTTTCCAAGCTGTTCAAGGATCTTATACGAAGCAGCTCTGGAGGGGATGCCGCATTTCCAAGGCGGCCTTCCTCGGAGCTACCATCAAACGATGCAAAGGGTGGACGATATCTCCCATACTCTCACGTTGATTCATTCCTCAAGGCAAGCAATTTTTGTTTCTCGAGCTAGATATATGTTCCCACTTGCGTTTGCACAGATTTGCAAGAGAATAGGCCTGCCCGATGTTGATCTCTTCACTCCTCCGGATGTTGTGGAGAAGAAGGATATCAGAAGGGTCTGCTTTTGCATTCGAGCTCTCTCCAAAAAGGCTCGCGCTCAAAGTCTGCCGGTGAGAAGAAGAAAAGAAAACCGGAAGAAAGCTAAGCGTGTGGTGTGATGTTTCAGGTTCCAGATTTTGATAAGGTAGCTCACGCAGGTCCCATGCCACCGACGGACAAAGTTGGAGGTATCCGAGAGCATTTGCAACAAGCAGCGGTGGCGAGCTCCTCTCCAGACTACAAGTCTCCACGGGTACGAGATTTCTGTTCACCTTCCTTGCTACAATAAAAACGAAAAGACTGCTTGCTGTGCAGACTTCTCAGCCGATTGGCAAAGTTCTATCGTCTCCGAGTCTCGCCGGCTCGGCCTTTATGGAAACGCCACCCTCGATCAAGCAGCAGGAAAGCGGGACTCCCGTAGAGCTCCAGCAGCAGGAAAGCGGGACTCCTGTAAAGTTCGAGGACGAAACCGCATCTTCAGAGCTTCAAGATGAGGAAGATAAGCAGTCAATCTCAGTATTGTCATCGCAAGTGGGCGAAACTGAGGATGACGAAGATGATAACAATCCCAAGCTTGTGGACGAGGAGAGATTTGGTGATCGCGCGCCGCCGCAAGTCAAGGATCAACAATGCTGCTCCGCCCAGGTATGTACTTTAGAAAAACTATTCCCAGGTGGAAAGAGGTTTCTTAAAATCTCTCTTTTTGTCTCTTTCATCACAGGCAAAAGAGAAAGAGCCGCCGAGTTGCGTGCAGCGAAATGGAAGTACTGGGTTTGTTCTTCCTTTGGTGATTGGAGCAGTGGCACTGGTCGTGAGTGTTCTGGCAGTGGTAGCAGTCAAGCGGCCGAGGTACTAAAAACTTTCTAGTTTTCGCGACTCTTTCTCTAAGTTTGCTGTTCTTGGCCAGGAAAACTCGCGGCTACTATGTCGTCAAAGAGGGTGATACTCTGGCCAAAATCTCCCGGACCTGTGGAACTGGGCGCTGGACGGAGCTCGTGGACAAGAATCCGGGCCTGGCATCAAACCCGGATCTCATCTACCCCACTGACAGACTCAAGCTAGCGTAGAAACATCATCGACGAAAGAGAAGTCAGTCCTTTTCATTCTTTCAAGCTTAAATCTGTGTTTGTTTTTCCAGTGTGATTCATCCTAGAACCCGAAAAACTAGAGCTGGAGTGGATCGATCGATCGACCACCAATACAGGAATAAGAACCGAGAGAGGAAAAAGAAAAGGAAAGGAGAAGAACAGTATGAATGAGCTGTGGGTGTCAAACTTCACCTCGTGTGTTCTTCGCTAAACTTCTTTCTTTCACTCCTTTTTGGGCGTCTTGTTGATGAGCGACTTGTGGATGTGAGGAATCACTCCTCCTCCCGCGATGGTGCCTTTGATTAGCGCGTCCAGCTCCTCGTCTCCACGAATCGCGAGCTGGAGATGCCTGGGAGTGATGCGCTTCACCTTGAGATCTTTGCTCGCATTCCCAGCCAGCTCCAGCACCTCGGCCGTGAGGTACTCTAGAATCGCTGCCGAGTAGACCGCCGCTGTCGCTCCCACTCTCCCGTTGGCCGCCACGCGCGTCTTGAGCATACGATGGATCCTCCCCACTGGGAACTGCGAAGAACACAGCCAAGCGCGTGTGAGAGAGAAAGAAAGAAGAAATCGATCGAAATTTTGGAATCGCGGCACAGATTTCGATCGCTACACACCTGGAGGCCGGCCTTGGAAGATCGAGACATGGGCTTCTTCTTGGAATCCTTGAGATCGAGCGCCGACTTGGCCGATAGCAGCCCCTTGGCGCCTTTCCCTCCCACCATTGTGTCTTCTTTCCACAAACCCTAACCTTCCATCGCTCTAACGCGCTGGTTTAAATACCAGTCGTGTTCTTCAAAGAAAGCACGGAGGAAAGAAGGGCGAGGTTTCTTGGAGAGGAACGATCGACGCGGCGCCGCCTCATCGCGCTCTCAAATGCCGCCAGCGCGCCGCCGGTGATGGGATTGCGGAGAATGGCGGACAAGGTGAATCCAGCGTCTTCCTCGGCCGCCGCCGCGGAGGCGAGCAGGGATCGGCTGTGGTTCGCGAGCTGGATGCGATGGATCCCGACCTCGCGCAGCGATGTCATCCAATCAGAGCAGCGCCTCCTGACGCTCGTCAAGTAAGATCGAAGAATCTCTGGAAATCTCTCCCTCTCCCTCTGATCGGATATTTCGATCCACAGGACGCCCTATGTCCAAGAACAGGTGAATATCGGCTCGGGGCCGCCGGGATCCAAGGTGCGCTGGTTTCGATCCGCTAGCAACCAGCCGCGATTCATCAACACGGTCACGTTTGAGAACAAGAATGCCGCGAGCGCGCCGACGCTGGTCATGGTGCACGGCTATGCCGCCTCGCAGGGTTTCTTCTTCCGGAATTTCGATGCTCTGGCGGCGCATTTCAGGATCATAGCCATGGATCAGCTCGGGTGGGGAGCTTCCAGCCGGCCGGATTTCACTTGCACCAGCACGGAAGGTATGGCTTGGAATCTGGATGGAGAGGGAGTGATTGAGAGATGAGAATTTCCTGGCTAGCTCTGGCTTTCCCACGTAGAGTTTTCTACTTAGATGGAATGTTTCTCACAAACCAGCACGGAAGGTATGGATTAGAGTGAGTGATAGATGAGAATCTCCTGGCTAGCTCTGGTTTTCCCACGTAGCTACTTTGTGACTTGGCACTTATTTTTTCTTGCGCTGATGCGTGGTTCTCTTTGTAACTAGAGACGGAGGCTTGGTTCATCGATTCCTTTGAGGAGTGGCGCAAGGCCAAGAACCTCGACAAATTCATTCTCTTAGGACACTCGTTTGGAGGCTATGTTGCCGCTCGATATGCTCTCAAAGTAAGTTACTCCCTGGATTCTTTGTTTTACGATTTTTAAACTGGGACGTGTGCGAGCAGCATCCAGAGCACGTCCAGCATCTCATTCTCGTTGGTCCAGCGGGGTTTTCCCCTGAGTCCGATCGCTTCATACAGTTCCGATCAACGTGGAAAGGAGCTGTGGCAAACTTTTTCTGGGATTCCAACTTGACTCCTCAAGCAATAATACGGTAAGGTCTTTTCTCGCTTGTTTGTAGCCATCGCAAGCTTATCTCTTGCACTCTTGCACTGGACAGGAGTCTTGGCCCATGGGGTCCCAATTTGGTCCGCAGATACACCGGTGCGCGTTTTGGAACCTATGCATCCGGAAACATTCTAAATGAGCAAGAGTCGACACTACTTTCAGGTCTGAAAACCGCCTCCGGGTAGATCTCGTATCGTTATAACTCATTCTCGTGTTTGTGTCTTTCGCAGATTACATCTATCACACACTGGCAGGGAGAGCAAGTGGCGAGCTGTGCTTGAAATATATATTCAAGTTTGGAGCGTTTGCAAGATCCCCACTCCAAGAAAGGTGTGGTTTGTTTACTCGAAAAGATCCAAGGCTGATGTTCTTGGTTCCTCCCAGTGCTCCCCATTGGAAAGTTCCCACCTCGTTTATCTATGGCGTGGACGACTGGATGGACTACAAAGGCGGGATAGAAGCCAGCAAGCGAATGAAAGTGCCAAGCGAAGTTATCCGCGTGAGAAAGGTAAGCTTGACAAACTTGTGATTTCGCGATTGGCTTGAAACGTTGTGGTGTGATTTGCGCGCAGGGAGGACACTTTGTTTTCTTGGACAATGCCGTCGCGTTCCATGCGGCTGTGTTGTATAGCTGCAGGAAGCATCTTCCGGAGACCACGGAAAAGGAGGCCAAGGACGATGGAGATTTCTTTCCAGCGTTCTCGTCTTTCGACTAGAAAGTGAAAAATGCGAAGCATGTAAACTATACATATCTATACAAGAAAAACTCTCACAAAAGGATATAGTTTCGCTGTAAAGGAGAAAGAAATCGAATACCTTGTTTCTACGTTCCATCCGAAAGGATTTGCAAGACTCGGTGCCGCAAACACTCGATCGCCTGAGGCGAGGTGTTTGCCCAGCGCGAAACTAATGCAGCAGGCTTGGATAAGTGGTGATACGCGCTGGAGCTGAGCTTGGACGAGTAAATCGTGAGATTTGTGGCCTCCGCAACCCACATTTGGTTCCTCTCGTCCGGGTGTTGCTTCACGAGGTTGCAAAATCCAACCTGGTTGACAATTGACAACCCAGAATCACACAAAACTCACCGAACTTAAATGCTCAAAAGCTTACCACTGTGTTGGAGTAGGCAGACTCGAACCGTAAGAAAGAGTCCTCTGAGGCCGAGAAGTCGATGGCCAGTAATGCTGCTTCTCCCTCTTGCATTGAGCCGTCCGATACAAACACCCACTGCCTCAAGCGATCGCCGCTCTTGTAAACTTCACCCACAAATATGACTAGAGCAGCAGCGTCGAATTCACTGCAATCCAACGCAAACTCGTCAAATGGAAAACAAAGAGAAGCGTGTGTACCTGTAGGCTCGAAGTTCCACTAGACTCGAGAGCTGTAATCCTTGACGAGGAGTGAACTCGAATCTGGAAAGACTATCCAGCGTCAGGAAATACAAAGCGAAAGGAGCATTACATACGTAAACCCTTTGGAGGATATTTTTCGCCATCTTGACGACTTGTTGGCGCTTAGGAGACGATTCCCCGCTCGGGATTGCGGTGCCGGCTTCAAATTCGAAACCACGTAAGCAGCTCCTTCTACCAATTCCCTGGTCTACAAACAAAGATTAAACAATCAATAGTGAAAGAATGCACATACCAGAGTATCGCTTGGGTTCCAAATCATGATGGAACCATTTGAGCTCGCGACGTCAATAAAGTTAGATTGGAGTCCAGTGACGCCAATTTTCAGAAATGGAGTAACATCCCTGGAATGAAGGTTAGCATGTTCAAGAGCTTTCTGCACATGTTTCTCCACAGCAGCCTGGCTCGAACACTACAAGAAGCGCGCTTAGAGAACAAGGCATGCATTAAAGCTTACGAGCCTACCAGTTTCCTCGCTTGATAAGCCGAAAGAGCCGCGTGATCCTCGCTTGTCATGTCCGCCATCACCACTTCAGGATCAGAAGCACACTCCAGAAGCTGGTACAACTTTGCTCCTTCATGAAACCTTTCATCTTCGTTGAAAGCCTCGGCGTCACTTTGGAAATTAGCCATCACGTCTTCTGCAATATTTGCTCTTCTGCAAAAACTAGAGTCAGCAATAGAAAGAATGCATTTACATGTTCCAACCTTTGCTCGAAGTTCACCTGCGCGGCGTTCTCTGCTCTTGTAGTTCTGACTACAAACATCCCGTCTTTCAGCCTGTGCCAAATTAAAAAGAAAATCAATATACGAACAAAGAGCATTATGCTTACTTTTCTCTATAAAGAAGCGGATATATCCGCGTAATAGCTATGCAAGTTGAAGAAACAATTCCACCGTCAGCTTTGATACATCTAAACGCCAATGGTAGAGGACGCTGCCTGCCTGGAATTGCCAAGGATTGCGCTTGGTCAACATAACCAGTAACAAAGGAAATCAGTCAAAGAACTTACGAGCTCCCAACGGATCTGCCCAGTGTGCTCTGTAAGTACCATTGATGTGCACAGCCAAATAGGCGACGCTAAAAGCCTGAAGAGAAAGATAAAGCAAACAGTTAATGGAAGAGAAAAAAGAAACACCACACCTCGAGAGGGGGAAGACCACCAATTGCGCCGGTTAGCGAAGCGCCAGATATCTGAAAAGAGGTGGCACTCAAGAATTTGAGGTGCTTAAGCCGGTTACCTGCAATTTTTGTCCAACAAAAACCTTTCCTGCTTTCAGCTGTTTTGATAGAGGTGCGTCCAATGCAGCATTCAGGCAATACCTGGATCAAGAGCTGAAATATGAGGTTAGATGGCACTATTACCTACATGTTCTCTTACCATCCATCAGTAACTTCCACTAGACAGCGTTCATTTCTTTCTTCACCCGTCTTCCGCACGGCCGAAATGCACAGAATCATCGTGTGTGCCGCCGAAGCATCTCTTTCACAAATTTTCCTTAAGACTGATCGGTGTCCATTTTCGATTTCCTTCACATACCTGCGACAAACACACGGTCGCTAGAGGTTTAAGTGCAGAACAAACACAACATACCGGTACTTCAACTCGCGAAGGACGTTACGTAAGCAAAGAAATCCTCGGGCTTTTCGAGGATATGAACGTTGTTGCGATGCGAGTTTCCAAACGATCCATCTATAGTGATTTTCCACCCATCTGGCAAGAACACGAGCTAAGTTTTGCACGAAGAATCAAAATCATAAAAAGCTTACTCGTTGGTAGCCAAATGCGGTTTCGCACCGGCTTCCAAAAGCATGTTTCGAAGCTCAGAGGCACCAGCCTTCCCGCACAGCAGTTTCATCTTGTAATCCCTGGCAGTATCCGATGTCATGCATAGGATCTCCTTTGGTACAAACACCAAGTGCTTTACAGGATGAAAAGTTCGTCAGTCTTGTTATGACGGCGTTCGACATACCTTGTCAGCTTGATGAGGCAGGTGCTGAAAATATTCCCGCAACTTCACTCGAGGTGGCAACCGGAATCCTTTCTCACGACCAATTGCATTGAGCTCAATGGCCATCCGATTCGCAGGAGCACGGGGCTTGTTTCCATCAATCTCACTCAAAGGCAAAAGCGTGCGCGTGTCCGTGGAGCTTCCATCTTTCGGCAGCTGGAAACGCTTGACGGATGCCAAAGCCATTGGAGAAGTAAATCTACATCCAAGAACAAAAGAATTCTTCAACGAAACAACAGAGAGAAAGAAAAACAAAAAGAGAGAAAACCCACCGACGTCGCGGCTGCTTGAATGGTGGCACTGAAGCAGGCAACCTCGAGAGACCTCCACGAAAGCCTGGAGTGGAAAATCCTTTGAGCTTTGATGCATCGTCTCGATTGCTCTCTGCGCCACCAAGTAGCGACCTTGCCTTGTTGAGCGCCGTGGAAGAGATTGGAACACTCTTTCCATTAGCTGTCTGGAACAAAGCGTTTGCTCCTCCCCCTGGCGATAAAAATCCCAATGCTGGTTCTTCCACATTCGATCTCTTCTTGCTCGGAGTGGCAGCATCTTCGTTGCCGAGTAGGGCCAATGCTCTCTTCATCGCGGCGCCAGATACCTGGACCGATTTCCCTGTTCCAGTTTGGAACAGCGATGCCTGCGGCGCCGCCGAGATCGTGGCACGCATGCCGCTGGTACCCCTCTCAAGAACATCGATATTTCGATCAAGCTCCTCCTCCTCGCCGCGAGCTCGAGAAATCACACCTGGAGGGCTGACATCGGCGAGCTCGCGGTCGAAATCCTCCTTCGCTCGACGATCTTGAGCTTGGCGAGCCAAACCTGGAACGCTGAAATCCCCGAGCTCGTTCTCTTGCCGTGAATCGAGCACCCAGGCGCTGCTGGCGCGGATCGTCCCGCAAGGATCCAGAGAATGGCCGCGCACTCGCCAGGAGGGAATCCTCCCTTCCATCGATCCGCGCTTCCAAAACCTAGGGCTCTTTCTCTCACCACAAAATGGCGGCATTTCTTCACAGGAGAAAGAAGAAGAAGGTCATGGTAGCTCTTCTCGTCGCCGCCATAGCCATTCTAGTGATCGGCGGCAGTGTAGGCGCGGCTAGGCGCGCAAGATCCTCCTCCTCCTCCTCGTCTTCCTCCTCGGCGTCTTCCTTCTCTGGCAACTACGATATTACCTGGGCGCCGGATCACGTCGACGTGATCGGCCATGGCCAGGAGGTCGATCTGAGGCTCGATCGCTCCTCCGGCGCTGGATTTGGATCCAAGAACAGGTTCTTGTTTGGGCAGCTGGGCCTCCAGATCAAGCTCGTACCCTACGATTCGTCCGGCACGATCGTGGCTTACATGGTAAGAGATTTTCACCATGGCGATCGATCCTCTCTTCGTTGTGGCAGCTCTCCTCGCTCACGGACGATCGCGACGAGCTGGATTTCGAGTTCTTGGGGAATTCCACTGGCCAGTCCTACACACTCCAGACGAATCTCTTCGTGAGCGGCAAGGGAAAGCGCGAGCAGCGATTTAAGCTCTGGTTTGATCCCACTGCCGACTTCCATTTCTACTCGTTCGTCTGGAATCCTTTCCAAGTAATGTGAGTTGTGAGAGTTCTTGAAGTGAGTTCTTTGATCGAATGCTAGCTCTTTCCAGATTCATGGTGGACGACATTCCAGTCCGGGTCTTCAAGAACACCACGGATCCATACCCGAGCACGAAACCCATGGGAATCTACACGAACATCTGGGGCTCCTCCTCAGTGGACTGGGATCACGCTCCATTCGTAGCGTCCTACCGAGGATTTACCATCGACGCTTGCCAATACTCCGAGACTTCTCCAGATGATTGTCACGACACTAACAGCCAAAGGTGGTGGAGCTCACTCGAATGGAACGATCAGCTCCAAGGAAATCTCTCATTCGTCCGGCGCAACTATATGATCGACGACTACTGTAGCGCGTACGAATCGCCACCTCTCGAATGTACGACAAACTCGTAACTTGGATCATCGCTATGATCCAAGCGTTTTCCACGAATCCAAGGTAAGCACCGACACTCTAGCTCTGATACTAACACCTGGATTGCACAGCGCGATCAATCTTACACGAAAGCTTTTATCTGACTGAATGGAGTACTAGTAGACAAACGAGCAAGCACAAAAAGTGATATCAACCAGATCGAGCTCGAACGAGAGAATGGTACGTAGTTCTTGTTCTACAGTTCGTCGCGCGAAGCTTTCAACTTCTCGCCCAACTCGCCCGTGGCCTTCGACGCGGCCTCCTTGGCGGACTCGTATTGAGACTTTGCCTTCTCGCTACCACTCTTGCTCGCAGCCTCGGACTTCTCATTCACAGCCTGCTTCGCGGCATCCGCTTTTTCCTGAGCTTTCTTCGCAGCGTCACTTCCCTGCTCTGTTGTCTTCTTGGTGGATTCTCTCGCTTGATCCTTGACCTTCTTGGCCGATTCACTCGCTTGATCCTTGGCCTTCTTGGCGGACTCACTCGTTTGATCTTTGGCATTCTTGGTGGTCTCACTCGCTTGATCTTTGGCTTCCTTGGCTTTCTTGGTGGCCTCGCTCCCCTGTTCTTTGGCCGATCCAGTGAGCCCCTCGGCCTTCTCCTTCGCGTAATTGGTTCCACTGCCGATCGAGTCTTTGGCGCTCTTGAGCTTCTCACTCGCCTCGCTGCTTGCTCGCTCGGTCACCTCCTTGATCTTCTCGCCAGTCGCGCTGGTCTTCTCCTTGGCAGCCTTTGCGGCATCCTCGGCCTGCTTCTGAGCGGCATCCTTGGCATCCGCCACTTTCTCTTGGGCTTGCCCGGCAGTGCTCCCAGCCTTGTGCTTTGCCTCGGCTGCCACGCGCTGGGCCTCGCTCGAGAGATCTTCAAACTTTCCACTGGCGCTTCTGGCGGCTTCTTTCGCAGTACCTTGGGCTTTCTCACTTCCGCTCTTGACAGTCTCCTTGGTTTTCTCCTGGGCTTTGTTCGCGTTTTGCTTTCCTCCTGCATGGAATGGATCGCGATGGGCGTTAGAAAGAAAAAGCAATCTTAGAACCTGAGACTGTCTGCGTGATCTTCTCTTTCACTGCATGCAGATGCTCGCTGGCTTTGTGAAGAACATCGTTTACAATGTTCTTACCTTCTTCGTAAGGCTCGGACACCTTGCGAGCTAAATCATCCGCCACATTCTTCATGGCTTCGTTTTGCTCGGCGGCCTCCCTGAAGATCAAACCAAGCACACGGATCAATCATCTCGAATCAATAAAAACCACGCTAGCCATCGCTTAAGAACCAAAGCTACGATGGAAATATCGAAATATTTCAAAGAAACTTACTTCGATCCAGTCTCGGCGAACGAATGAACCTTCTCGCGCGCCCAATCCGTCCACGTTTGCCCCTCATCGGCGGCCTCCTCCACCTTCTGTTGCTGCTTGTTCTTGACATCGTTCACGCCCTCCCACGCCTTGTCGCTCGTTTCTTTGGCGGTGCCCAGCGCCTGCGCCACGATCGCCGCCAATGCCAGCAGCAGCAGCAACGCAATCCCGATCCTCTCCATCTCCTATCGATAGATCAAACCTGTGAATCTCTCCTCTGTCACACACACTCCTCTCAATCAAACCCTCGCCAATGCTCGAATCACAAATCCTTGCAAGATTGTTTTCATCCTTCCTTCCATCGAATAAAAACCACCAGGGCCGAGCCCTGCATGTAGACACGTGGCGGGCGGTGGACGCCCCAGGTAGCGCTGCCACGCGTCACACTGCAGGGTCAACAACCTTGACAAGTGTAGCCTTCCGGGCACAGTGCTAATTATCCTTGCTGGATAACCAACGGCCTGGATGCGTTCATCTTTTGCCATGCAAGAGCCACCCATGCAATCACTTGGAGGCTCAAGAGCCGCAGCTCCACTTCCAGCCTTTGGACTAAAACACTGACGTACGACCAAAAATTCGATCCTCCTTCGCGCAGCTGGAGTCTCGCTAGTGCTCGAGAGGATTCCCTCCCGACAATCACGTAAGTGTTCACTGGAGCTCCCTGGATTTCAATCGAAAACTTATCAGTCTCATCACGCTCTAGCGAATTCAATCATACCAGTGCTCTATCCACAGTTCGCAAGCAATCGTTCGTCTTGAGTAGCATCAACACAACTCGAGGAAGCCTTCGCAGGAGCTCCGAGAGCTCCATGACGTATTGCGAGGCGTACATCTGCAAGTATTCCATACAAGTTAAGGCATTGAGCTTGAAGAGTGAAAACATCCTACCTGAATCTCTTCGCGTCCCTCCTCCGATGGTGGGACGTTTAAGTGATCTATAGAGCTCTCGACCACACGACTCCACGGCCGCATTGTGAGTACTCCAGCAAAAAGTACGTACAAATCTCCAGCTCCCAGTCCTAAGCTGTGCTCTTTGATCTTCTGAGCATCAGCAAAAACAAGAGCCTGCGAGACAATATATCATCGTAAGTTTTGACTTCAAATGAAGCTTCCGAACCTTCCAAAGTCCAGCGTAGTGTGCTCGTATAGATGGTTCGAGCGTTTTGTACATTCCATGATCCAGCAAAACAAGCTGAGGTCGTTTCCTCTGTCCTACATCGCATTAAATTTTATAAGAAACTCTTAGAGATGTTCTAGCTTACCAAGTATACCACCTCCGCTCGGAGCTACTCTAACGAGTAAATTAGCTGCATGGGGATCGCAATGCACAAAGCCATGGCGAAAAATCATGTGTGCAAATGCCTCGCTTATCTAACAAAGCACCATATGAATAAGTTTACCAAAAGCAAGTCCGAATCCTACCAGTTTAGCAACATCGTTGGGCCGGAGATCAAGGTTCTTGATTCCCTCCACCGACGTGACTTTGATTCCGTCGATAAACTCCATTGTTAACAGCTTAGAGGTACTCAGCTCCAAGTGAACTTCGGGAACAGAGATAAATGGCACAATACGCGGCGAGAGTTTTTTAAAATTGTCCATGCACATTCTGGCATTCTCAATTTCATTGTTGAAGTCGAGTTCCTGCATTCAGCGTAAGTTTCCAGCCAAAAATGTCGAAAAACTTTGTAGGCTTTTACCTTTGGAAGACTTTCCTTCACCTCGTCCAAGAGCCACCTGAAATACCAAAAACTCTGTTAGATCAAGGTGCAAACGTAAAAGCGGAATGATTCCGAGGTAGAAATGCAAAATGCAGAAATGCAGCGCTCGAGAGGCTGAAGTACCGGTAATCAAAAGATGGAAACAACCAGTAAACCAAATTAACAACAAAACCAACTGTAGCTGTATCAGCAGCTGCTGAGTCCGTGAGATGCATGTGTTGCACCTGTGACGAAAAAGTGAAACAGGAAAAAAAAAAAAGGAAAATAATTGTCTCTACTTGCTCCACAGTATCCAAGCATACCTTGACCGCAACTTTCTTCCCGTCGTGTGTTTTAGCCACATGAACTTGAGCCAGAGACGCACTTGCAAATGGCTCAGGATCAAACTCCACGAAAACCTGTGATCCAAAGATAAAAAAAAGAAAAGAAATCGACTGAAAGGCAAGGAAAAAACACGTATTTACCTCGTGAGGGAGACGACCAAGTTCCGACTTGAAAACATCGCACACCCGTTCATACGAAGAAACGGGACACTTATCAAGCAGAGAATCTTGCATCACTTTGACGTACTCGGGAGGAATAAGATACTCCTGAAACGCAAGATAAAATCGTATCACGCAAAAGACCCAGAAAAAACTCACCAATTGCCCCAAGTGCTGCCCAAGCTTGATGTAAATTCCACCGTTCTTGAAACAAAGAGCTTGGAGGCGATTGGCACATCTTAAGTGAACTTCATGCTTGGCGAGAGTCTTCTCTAAGCTGCCCTCTTCAAGTCCCCACAAAGAGTACTTATAATCTACTCAAACGAGCAATTCAACACCGAAGGAACTTAGAACACTGATAATTCGCACCTGCGACAATGGCCGAGGCTGTAGCCACATCCCGAGCAAGACGAAGAGGCACAGTCCACAGCAATTTCAGGCGGCGCTGCCGATCGCCATCGCCAGTGAGCGCCCAAGCCAGCGCCAGCGTCCCGATCCCTCCCAAGCTCGCAGACCCTACTTTGATCCATTTGCTCCTGGCGCCGGCGTCCGAGGACGAGAACGATGCTCCTTTCCGCGAGCGCAGCAAGACCAGAGGCTCAATCGCCTTGCGCGCCCACCGCATCGGAAGGAGGAGCCCTAAATTGGTCTCATCCAATTTAAAGGAGAGACTTAAAATATTTAAAGGTAAAGGGTCTTTACTATTCCTATAACTTTTTTAACGGCAAATCTGCTGAAGGGTTTTGTTGACGTGGCCAACGGTCAGGGTTTCTAGGGTTCTTGGCTAGGGCTTGTGGGGGAAAGCAAGGGCGCCGCGCGTGGGAAGCAATGTGGATCCCATGAGGCGATGGATTTGCATGAAGGCCACCAGTATTTGCCAGCAGGATGTGTTGCCATTGCCCGGATTCTTGCTTCTTGGAAGCGCGATTCGATCCAGGAGGCAGCAGGAGCGCAATCGGCAGCAGCAACAACAGCAGCAATCTAGGGCGAGTAGCAGCGGTATGATGGGTGAGAATCACACGACGAGTAGCAGCGGCGGTGGCAGGAGAATGGGGGGATTATCGCGAGGTGAGGGCTTTCGATTCGAATCGCCAAAGAGATTATCGTCTAGGGGCAAGAAGAGCGAGGAAGCTGACGCGACGGAGCTGGGCCGGCGATTCCAGAACGCGGTCAGCTGCCATGACTGGGAGATGGCCGAGAGCTTCATCCCTTTGGCGGATCCACAGCGCCTCAACGATGGTTTGTGCGTAGCGCTCGACTCTTTGTGGTTCTTAAGCACCGAGGACGAGCTCTCCGGCGCAATGCGGCTGATCGAGAAGCTCATCCATGCCGGCGCCGACGATTTCACGCGAGCAACGCTGCGTACTTCCTTCTTGGTTTCGTGCGTCTCGGCTTGTAGAAGCCGGACTATGTCTCTCTCGGACACGGTGACCGTCATGGCTCAAAGGTACACACGCTTCTTAGTTGTTTCCTTGACGATCTTCCTTTTCTTTTCTTCGGGACGAGCAGGACGAGTGTCAGTGTATAGCATTTTTCTTCTTGGGTTTCCTAGGTGACGAGTCCATGACTGAAGCGTCCATCCATCAAATCTTCCTGGAGATAAGTTTTCCCGATCGACTGGTATCTTCCAAAGGCTCGGTGATCGTCGTCACTGGTATCTTCCTGGATCAATCTATTTGTCAAGGACACCGGAAGAAAGCCCAGTTCTAGCAGCACTGACAGATCAACTCTGAGTTAAACACAGGCTACACGATAGACTAAAGGAAAGTAACGAGGACGAAGACATGAAAGCTGACGCTGCTGCCAAGGTGCAAAGATTCACAGACTGGGCGCTCAAGTGCATTGGCTCTCACTCGAGAGGCAAAGGGAAGTTCAGTCGAGGGGAAGGCAGCCGCGGTCTCCAGAGCTCCATCGTCGAGTCGAGGATGCAGCTCATGGCTTTCAAGAGGTTTCTAGAGCTGGCCGGAAACAAGCTGACTGTGAAGGATATCACGGAAGCTTTCGACGCTGCGTGCTTTCCACTCACGCTCTTCTCCAACGCGATTGATCCGGGGTGGGCGACGGGGATTGCCGCGACTGCCATGCAGGGACTCTTAGGAATCCTCGTGGAGGCGGGTGCTGATAATGTCAACCAGTGCTTCCTCGAGGCCTCGCGATTTGGAAGCACCGAGCTCGTTCGAATTCTTCTACAGGCAAGCGCGATCTTCTCTCTTTTCGTCTTTAGTTCTTTGACCGATCGTGCCTACTTAACTCGTGTTTTTCTCTCGCAGATCGCTCGAAGAAGCAATGTCGAGTTGGACGTAGACTTGGCTCTGGGATTCGCTGCTCACTACTGCAAGATCAACACCATGGAATGCCTGGTGGAAGACGGCGGAGCCGACGCATTCTTGGGACCCCTGATGAGAGCCGCGGAGAGAGGTTCGATGCAAGTGGTGCTGTGGTTTGTGGAGCGCGGCTGCAAGGACATGGAACTCTGCCTGGCTCTTACAGCGGCGGCGGCAAGCTGCCGCCTCGAGGTGGCGGACTATCTCCTGGCTCGAGTTCCCAGATACGTCTTGCAAACTCTCAGCGTGGAGATCATCAAAGCCGCGGGAGAACGAAGCAGCGGGTCACTGGGAGGCATCGCGTTCCTGCTCCAGTCGGATTTCTTGAGCAATCCAGAGGCGACTTACAGGCTCGCAGATACGATCTCGCGCTCCGAGGACGAGGCCATCACTCCGGAGCTGCGGAGCTTCTTGCAAGAACAGTGGTCCGAGGCAGCGTTTGCGAGGGGACGGAGGCTGGGCGAGGTACACCACTTGAATGTGATGAGAGTTCTCAAGAAGGGGAACTCGGCGCTTCATCTGGACGAGCTCCCGCTCCAGCTCCAGGTGATCATCGCTTACATTCCGCTCTACAAGGAATGCGTCGCCGCCAAGGGGGTGATCTTGTCGCAGCTGCTGCGAGGCCAATTGTTTGATGCGGCGCTGCGATTGAGCGCCGGGACGCTCCCGGGGACTGAGGACATGCTCCTCAAATCCAACAAGCAGACGCTCCTCTCCATCGTCCAGTCGCGCTTCCCCACCTTCTTGCTGTGGAAGCAAGAGCCCTAACTTTTGAATTTGAAAAGATCCGAAGGAGATTCCTCCAGCCAGCGGTGGCGATTTTCTCAGCCCATCAACGGTGACGATTAGCATCTAGCTTTTGAACGGTAGAGATTTGTCTTTTCGAAATGATATGCAAGGCGGGCATATTCTAGGGTTCTAGAAAGCTTCTAGTGCTGCGTGCTTGATCAGGCTAAGGCGCGGGCGCGCGATCCATCGCAATGTCGAGTTATTTCTCTGTCCAGCCGGTTCCCGACGTTCCGGTGGTTCCACCGTTCTCCAGCACGGAGATTCAAGCTTGTTTCTCGGATTTCATCCGGTAACGTAGAAATGCTTATGATTTTCGGTGCCAATCCGCTCTTTCCGATGCAGGGAGCACGGATTTCCTGCCCCGAGGCAGCCGCATCAGCCGCAGCATCCAGGATCGTCGTCTGCGCAAGGTCTCAGCGGTTCGCTCAATGTCCCGCCAGGGTAATCTCCGCGTTTCCTATCGATCGATCGATGCGATATTTCTAATCGATGCAGTGATTCCGGCCGCTATCTCGATCCGCTGCTTCTCCACTCCTTGTCGACACCTCCGCAGCCTTATCAGCCCTGGGTTTGCTACGATCATTTCTTCAGGTAAAGTCTATTTCTTCCAGCAGCGACGATCGATCTATGAGAATCCATGTGGTTTTCTTTGTATGCAGTCAGTCGGGGTGTCCCAATCCAAGGAGCTGCCAGCATCTTCATGTCTTGCGCCAGATAGAACCATCGGCTCGGAGGGAAAACATCGCCAGTGATTTCTACGCTTTCGATGGTGCTGTGAGGCCCGGCGGTGATACGAGGATGGTCTGCCGCTACTGTCCGAAGGACCTGGCTCCTTGCCCTTTCGCTCACCCGCAGTACTACACAGAGCTCTACACGTCGGCAGAAACTCTCCGGCTGAACATCTACAGATCTGTAACCGGGGCAGTGATCGGCAGAGGTGGCGAGAATGTCGATTTCATACGACGCTTGACAAACGTCGAGGTGGGAATCTATGCGGACGAGGAGGAAGCTGAGAAGAGCATCGTGGTCGTCCTCGGGCCTTGGCCGCAGATTGAGCGGGCTAGGCAGCTCCTGGACTACCTCTTGCGGTGCTGCCGGAATGCCATCCAGGACGTGGGATTTGGCTGCTACAAAGAAAGGCTGTGTGCCGACTACTTCCATGGTACGTGCCGCTTTGGAAATTCCTGCCACTTTGCTCACGGTAAGAGGGAGCAGCGGAAACCTCCGAGTCCTCCTCGTCCTTCCTGATCATGCGTCTGGTGCTGATTTTGTCTGTACAGTGAGCGCGCGTGTGAGAGTCCAAAGTTCTCGTTCGGTCTTTCGTCTGATCTGCCTGGGTCTTGTCTTCCTGGTTTGATTTTGTGACGTCTTCTCCTGGAAGTCAAAACCTGTGATACCTTGTACACTTCCATTCTTTCTTTTCGCTTTTGTTTTAGTTTTCTTCTAGTTTCGTTTTCCGCGGTTCTCAAAGTCGTCGTTAAAGTCTTGCCGAGATCTCTCCCGTCCTTGAGGAAGTGGTACATCCTGTCATCCAAGAACTATGCTGGGTCTAGACTGACACGACATGCGCATTTTTGTGCACGCGTGTTTGGTGAGATGCCAGCTTAAATCTATTTTTCCCATGCCAAAGGTCGAGCGTGTTTTGAAAATGTTTGAAGTGGGTGGAATAAGGTTGGTGCTTGCGCTTCATGCTGCCTGCCTCCCGGACCTGCCCAGGCCCGACGGAGCAGATCGGGCACCCGATCGAGCTTTGCGACATATAAATACTTTTTGCCCGGCCTGAGCAAAGAGAGTGTCAGCTTTCCAAGCTTTTTGCATCTCGGCACAACAGACGTAGAGCTCTACACTCCCATGGCAACAGCTGCTGAGAACGCCATGTCTAATGGAAGCAGCAGCGGTGTCAAGCGGAAGAACTTGAGAGCTGCTCGTCCGGGGAAGGCGACGCTCCTTGCCTTTGGAAAGGCCTTGCCAGATACAGTGGTGAAGCAGGAGTACCTGGTGGATGGCTACTTCCGGGACACCAAAGTGGAGAACGCAGCACTCAAGGAGAAGCTCCAAAGGCTCTGTGAGTATACTTATTCGAATTCTTTGTCTCCGGAACATCTGGGACTGACCGATGATGTTTTTAATTCTCCAGGCAAGACTACGACAGTCAAGACTCGCTACGTGGTCATGTCCAAGGAGATCCTGGAAAACCATCCCGAGTTCTACACGCCAGGGACCCCGAGCATCCGACAGAGGCTGGAAATAGCTGGTGAGGCCGTGACAAAGATGGGAGTGGCTGCTGCCACTCAGGCTCTGGCCGAGTGGGGGAGGCCCATCTCCGACATCACTCACCTCGTCTACGTCTCCTCGAGCGAGGTCCGCTTCCCCGGCGGCGACCTCTACCTGTCAAAGCACCTCGGCCTCAGCAGCGACATCAGTCGAGTAATGCTCTACATGCTGGGGTGCTGCGGCGGCGCTGGCGGGCTCCGGGTGAGCAAGGACCTGGCGGAGAACAATCCAGGCAGCCGGATCCTCCTCGTCATCAGCGACACCACGCTCATCGGCTGGCGTCCTCCGAATCCACAGCGTCCCTACGACCTGGTGGGCGCGGCGCTGTTTGGCGACGGCGCCTCGGCGGTCGTGATCGGCGCCGACCCGCTACCATCGGAGAATCCGTGCTACGAGCTGGTGACCGCGAGCCAGTGCTTCGTCCCGGGCTCGGAGAAGACCATCGATGGCCGGCTGACCGAGGATGGGATCATCTTTAGCCTGGGGAGGGAGCTGCCCCAGATGATCGAGAGCGAGGTGGAGGGATTCATCCAGGGGCTGCTCAAGCGCTCGGGGCGAGTGGAGGCGGGCGGCGTGGACTATGATCGATTGTTCTGGGCGATCCATCCCGGCGGCCCGGCGATCCTCAACGCCTGCGAGAAGAAGCTCCAGCTGGCAGGGGACAAGCTCAAGTGTAGCCGGCAGGTGTTGTCGGACTATGGCAACATCAACGGCAGCACAATCATCTACGTGCTGGATTACATGCGACAGGTGAACGCCGCGGCCGACAAGCCGGATCCCGAGTGGGGGGTCATTCTTGCGTTCGGTCCGGGCGTTACCATGGAAGGCATGGTTGCCCGCAACCTGGTGGCGTGACACCTTGCTATAGATTTTTCCAAGGGTGTAAGTAACCGCGAATGGGAAAAGAATATCCCCTCCTCCCGCCAAAATTTGCAAAACCACGTCCCCCACTAAGCAAAGAATTTCATTGGCAAGTCCTATGATGCTGAACGGATTTGTGTTTGCATCGACGAGATCGCAAACATATTCCACGGAGCAATACGGTCAGTTTTGTGTTTTTCCAGCTAGCCGCTATATAAGTGTAAATTATGAAATTCTTTGCTTGGTGGGGACGTTGCAAGACCTATGAAATATGTTGGGCCCTACACCTCCATAGTGAGTTACAAAATCCTTCCAACGAGAGAGCTACAAATGCTTCCAACGAGAAAGCTACAAATCCTTCCAAGGCAGTTTTGTCTTTTTCCAGCTAGCCCCTATATAAGTGTAAGGCTTGGTTGGTTTATTTTCCGGTACTAAAAGATGGATGCCGCCCAGCATTTAGATGCTAATGCTCACATTGATGCAGATTTTTCGGGGGAGGTTGATTTGTCTTGCGATGAGGTACTGTCGGAAGTTCTAAACGATGACGATTTCTATTTCTTGAGAGAATTATTTCTCGATCTCGGCTTTGAAGTGGAATTTGACAATGTCGCTGTGATAAATCCCAGCGATGAAGGTGAAACTAGTGTCAATACAGTCGAGTCTTAGAAATAATAACTGATTTTGATAATAATTAGAACCGATGACCACCTTTCCCGGTTCTTGATTTTACAATGAAAAGTGCCACCGTTTCGCAAAATCGAGAAGCATTAGAGATCCTTTCGGTTTTTGGTGGTGCATACACAGGGATGAATAGTAGCAGCAGCAGTAGCTAGCAATCCTTGCTTTCTTTAAGGTTTATCATCTGTTGCCACTTCTTTACCCTTCTTCCACCTCCACTCTTTTTGGAACTCTTCACCCATGAAAGATGGCGTTTGTAGTACTAGTAATGCTTGTCGCGCTGCTGTTCATCACCTGCGGGCGCAAAGGACGCACTTCTTGCTTTGCTCCTCGGCACTGCCAGGACTCATGTCCTGGAGGCACTTAAGGTGGTAAGAGTGGCCGCAGAAAAGCGTTACCACTGCCACCCTCTGGCTAACCAGGTGCTCCGAGCATATGCAGCATGGCTTGTTGCCGGCAACCACCAGCTTCCTGTAAGAGTTGTAGCGCTTCAGCTGTAAATTGTAGCAATCAGCCTGGATTACAAGTTTTAGTGCCAGGATCTATCTTTTGCTGATACACACACCTTGAGAATGTTATTGCAACCCTCCCTGGGCGATGCCTCCGTCTTATAATCTGTGATCACCTTTACAAGCCTGTCTCTCAAACTGCGCAAAAGCCCAATGTCAACCGAGATTTTCCCTCGTCACAGTGATATCGTGATATCATACAGTGGCACTGGCATGTCTTTGGGAATTCTGTTTATAACTTGCATGGAATGAATATCTCCCATGGTATGATCCAAAGGCACGCCAATCTGCATTGCACACAAGCCATCAATATGAGAGGATCATCTTAGTAGTACTGACCATATCTGGATTGTGCAAGCTCTGGTTGATAAGCTCATTCCATAAATCATCATCGTTGTGAGACATCACAAACTCCATTGCCTGCATTCAAGAAATCATTGTCAGTTCACATCTAGGAATAAATTCATCACAAGTGCTTACAACTTTCATGTTTTTAAGGTCATTGATTATCAAAGTTAAAGCCTCTTTTGCATTTCCCATTTGACTCAATAAATAAACTTTTTCTTTGACAAGATTTAATCTTGTACAAACATCGTATGCCTGTAAAAGTATATTACATATTCAAAAACAAAATTAACAAGTTTATACCTTGTTAAGATTGTAATACTGACTGCTATGTAAAAAAGGTAGCAACAATCGTGGTTCGAATTCAGCATATAACTGCACCTGCACATAAACTCAATAGTCTACAACCTTCCTGTAAAATAAATCTCAAAACCTGTAAGTCATGATATTTCTTTCCAGCGTTTGTGTCTTGTTCGAACAAAGTATGTAAATAGTCGTGTCAAAGACACTGGCAGCTCTCTGTTTGAGGCAAGTTGTCTAAAGAAGAAACCACCTCACTTGCACTAATTCTGTCTCTTTGCTGAACGAGTAAGCCAATAGCTAAAAGTAGAAATGCAACATGGATCAGAGGTTCCACATAAAACTTAGATGTAGCTTACATTCCCATGAAGAGCATCATAAAGATGGTGCTCCTTGATAATATCAAAGACTGCGTGCTTTTGCAGCTGCAAAAATACGATTTAAAATTAGCAATGCTAGTGGATATAAATGGTTATACCTCGAGATATAGCTTTAGCACGTTATCAAGCTGTCCCTGAGAATGGTAAAGAATTGCAAGCGCCTTCATCCTTACTGTACCAGCTTACACTCTCTTCAAACAACAACAGTAGTTACCTCGAGAAAGGAGTTTTTCCACTGGCACTGCATTGTATCTCAGCGACAGATATAATTGTTGGTACAGAATGGGCCAACTCCGAACCAGCACTAAGAATTGCTCATGATGCCCAGGATTTGCAAGCAACCGATTCAGGACAACCTTAAGACATTTAAAAATCCATGTTAGAGCTCGCGCTGCACATTCGGAGCTCACCTCATATACAGTATTGCAAAGCTGCGGATTAACAACAGGTATAAATGGGGCCAGAACGTGCAACTGTCTCAATTGGTCGAAATGAGATACCTGTCTGCGTTTACTCGTCTGCCTCAGAACGTCTTCCGAAATAAAAACAGTAGCCTCACCTTTCTCAAGCCGAAACACTACCACCCAAGATCTTTGGACACATAGAAGCAGCAAGCGCGTACTGCCTCCTCAGGATCAAGTGATCTAAGTATTGTGCACCAACCTGCACGAGAACACATCGGTCATTGCCTTTTACCATGAAAAATAACACACCTTGTCCAACAGCTCAACACGAGCATTTCCAGCTTCTACAGCTACTAGTGCTTTCTCAAGCCACCTGAGGAAAAAGAAACTAATAAAGTAAAAATAAATCGCAAGTGAGGAATGTTGCTCTTACTTTTGATGCTTTTGTACTGTAGAAAACATCGACAAGTCAGAGCGCCCATGCTTGAGAAGCCATTGAACATGGTCGTCCGCATCCCTGCCAGGAAAGATTTTGCAGAAGAAATCAGCTGCCTGTACAAATAATTCTAGCCAACCTTCGTC
Source organism: Selaginella moellendorffii (assembly GCF_000143415.4). NCBI lineage: Eukaryota > Viridiplantae > Streptophyta > Lycopodiopsida > Selaginellales > Selaginellaceae > Selaginella > Selaginella moellendorffii. Next base: position 143,637 of record NW_003314339.1, read on the forward strand.
GAGCAACAACCACGTCCTTTGGCGAGACTATGTAGTATAAGGGCTCGTCTCCAGCAGCCCACTGAACACCAGCGCAGCTACTTCCTACACACCACAAGCAAATGAGTTTTCTTTTTAACATCTTATCATACCAGAGAATGGAGCGTGAGCAAATTTGTAATCCTTAGCTTTGTAGTGCTCACAACTATGCATAGAGAGCTTATCTCTTATCACTTGTTCGTTTCTCCAGTTCAAGATGCATACTTCAGGCCGTTGGTCTTAACACAGTTAGCATTTAAGGTTACGCACTGAAGAAATATAGACGAGCCATGTACCTGTTTCGGTGTACCCCGTTGCTAGTAAGAATCAGAAGAGCTTCCGCACACGGAGCCAGGCCGCAGATGCCATCATCAGTTTGCAAAACTGATACTATCTCGACGTACTTTAGTGCTTCGCGTGGAAAATCTGTCCTTGCATAGACGAGAATTCCAAAGCAAATGGCCGCAGACTAATCTATGGTTTTTCCTTCTTGTACTGAAAGATGAATGCCGCCCAGCATTTAAATGGTAATGCTCCCATTGATGCAGATTTTACAGAGGAGGATTTGCATTGCGATGAGGTACTACTCAACAATGACGAGAGAGAATTATTTCTGGATCTCGGCTTTGAAGTGGAATTTGTCAATGTTAGGAGTCCCAGCAATGAAGGTGAAACAAGTGGACAAGAAGTTATTACACTCTCGTAGATTATAATTAAAATCGGTGACCACCTTTCCATTTCGTGGTTCTACTATCCACGCTAGTTTGATGAATTTTAGCTATAGATAGGCTTGACTCCACCACCGGCCTTTTCTTCACCTTCGTAGCGACAAACTCTGGCGGATGCAAACACTTTGCCTGGCCTGCAAAAGAATCCAGACTCGGGAGCGCAGTGGCGGTCTTCGCTGCAAATACACATCCCTTCCAAGGCACAGTGATCGTGGAAGCTGATAATGCCGTCTCTGTCACCGCCAAGGATAGCGTCAGACCACTCGCTCGAGAAGAGGCCCGCCGGATCTAGCCTGCTCTTCGCCCAAACAAACCTGTCCAAATCCTTAACTCTGTCCCGGATGGAGGTGAAAGCTATGTTCCTGTTCTTTCCCCAGTGAGGCTTCCCTTGATACTTGAAGAGCGCCATCTGTTCTATCTCTTCCACCACGTCTTCGTTGAGCCTGGGAGTCCCCGCGTCCCTGGAGCGGTAGTAAGTTATGTCGAACTCCACCGCGTCTTCCTTCTGCCCGAGGTAAGCGCTGGACGCTTTCACGTAGCGAAGGTAGATGCCACCGTAGAGGCTTAAGCCGCACAAGCTGCTGGGATCCATGTCACGGAGTTTCTTGATGTCTAGGATCAGGTCCTTGACCTTGTCAAGGCTCACGGAAAAGGCCGTCTGATGGTAGAAGGAACCGGCGACTCTCGGATCCCAGCTACACACGTCCGAATTCACCTCTTCTTCCTGTTCTTGCAAGCAGTTCGCAGGCAAGCTTCCAGTCATCTCGGCAATGACAAAACGAGGAGGCGCGTCCTGGCAACCACCTGCGGTCTGCATGAGATTGTTGTATCCCACAACGGGAAAACCCGTGAAGTTGATCCCGTCGTTTAAGTACCCGTTACCACTCGGAACCCGGCTGTTTAAAACCATCTCAGAGAGCCTGCAAAGCGTCCATTCGTCCTTGTCCTGTTCGATCTTTTCCTCTGCATATCAGACAAATATTAAGCGAGTCAGAACTAAGAGACACAACTGCTGCTATAAGCCTACCACTGCGCCTGGACTGCTCAGCTCGTTCTACTGGAATTGGCTGAAAGCCCCTGTATTTGTTCGTTCCTCCTCCAGGCGTCTCGAGAGGAGCTCTTCCGTCCAGCTTAAACAAGGACGCCTTCAAGGACGGGTGCCAGCAGATGTCCCCAAACTCGTGGTCACTTCCAAATCGCAGAACTTGTTCTTCGATCTCACAATCGTCTTTTACTTCCAAAGCCACCGACCTCTTAAACATGGGCTCAATGCTGAGAGTTATCTTCGAGATTGCTCCAAGAACTCCGAGCGAGAGCTTGGCTGCATCCAGCAAGTCCTTGGAAGAATTCTCGTCCAGCCTGACTACCTTCGCGAATCCATCTTCCTCAGTTGCTGGAACCACCAAGGATACTCCCACAACGTAGTCATGGAGAGCACCTCCGCGTCCCCACAGACTGCTTCCATGCGCTCCAGTGCTCACTGCTCCAGCCACAGAAACTGCATTCCAGTATGTAGCAGCCGGTAGTGCAAAGCCAAGCGTGGAAATAGTATCGACCAACTGTTGAAGGAGAACTCCCGCATCAACTGTAACAGTCATTTCCTCCGAATTTACCACGATGCCTGAATTCAGATCCCTGGTGCTTATAATCACTCCCGAATCACCCCCCGGACATGCCAGTTTCGGAATACTCTGCGACCATCTGCTCACCATTTTCATCTTCCGATTGTTACTCGCGGCGTATGCAACTGCTGCTAACAGCTCCTCCTCTGTTGCTGGATAGAACACTTGAGCTGCTCTACATGGAATCCTGTCTGGCCATACCCCCAAGTAGTTCCTTAAGCTGCATCCCAATGCATCGCATTTCACAGGAGACGGGGACACTGCCACAGCAATACGGCAGAGCGTGGCAATAGCGGCAAAGAATATGAGCGCCATTATTGTGTTCTTCTTCAACTCCGCTTTCTACCTCGCCTGCTAGACTGATACTTGCCTGAGCCAGACACTGTTTTCAATGGAAGGAAAAGCAAAAGCGTTTACTCTGGTAAGAGTCGCTGACGGTATAACTCCTGTGATGACGCAGCTAGAGATAACGGCGAAAATCTGACCGCAAACTCGTAATTTCGTGGTAAGACGAGGTACTCATCGTGGACGCAGGGACTCCAACTATCATCGCCACCTAAACCCATGTGCTTGTGATCAAGGTGCACCTGCAAGTATTAAAACAAACAGTAAGAAACAAAAGGTGAAAAGAAAGCTCTGGGGGATACCTCAATGTCCTGTCCAGCATGCAGCTCTTCTTCATGAGTTGCTCTATCCAGCTCCTCTGTACTGTAGTTGCTGGCACTCATTTGCATTGGAGGACTTCCTTGGAAAGGCATCGCAAACAGACCAGCATCTCCCTCGACATTCTTGAAAGCCACCCATCTCACATCTGCGCGTCCACCGCACTCACCAGGAACAATATATGGGGCGTGGAGGTCAGACACCTTCTGCTTGTAGATTCCCAGTTGAGCGGCTGCCTTTCTATCGGGATAGCACTCGAACGGTCCTCGTCCATACCACTCCGCTGCATTGCACTCGTTGCTTATAGAGAAAACGATGCCCACCCTTGGTAGCGGCGGAAGCCTCGGATTTGCTTCAACTTTATACTGTGCAACGAAGTCGCCGCTGCTGTAAATCATGTAGCTCACTGAAACCTTGAACCAGTCTGTCCCATCTTCCTTCGATCTTATTGATATCTCCCTCTTTTCGTCCCCGCTCCCTGATTCTGGTTCTATGAAAAGCACCCCCTCCAACAAAACTAAATGAGAAGACAGCTGCTTCGCCTGAAAACCAGTTGTCCCAGTGATTGCTAGGCGGTCTAACCCGAATGCCTTCCATCGATACGCGTAGCTTATCTTGTCACCACCTTTGTCATTGTCTGTTGGAGCCCTCCAAAAGCAAGGGAGAGGCCCTTTGGACATCAAAAGCATGTCCCCCAGCTGCACAAAATCCATGTCAGAATTTTAGAGCGACAGCGACCTGAAAACTGTTACCCTCCAAGAAGAGCGTCCAGTACTTCTGTCAAATTTAAGCTCCCAACTATGCTGAGGCATTGCGACTACCACCGTGCTCGTGGAAATATCAGTAGACAAAGGATCCGAAAACTTGACTGTCTGCAGACACCCATGGATTACAGTAAGAAGTTCACATAGAAAATACCTGTAATGAATAAGGCTGCTTTGAAGGTAAAAAACATTGTTGTGACGCAACAACCTGTCCTGCACAGGCCCATCGCGTTGATGTTGCAAGTGTAGCTGTAATAGTCAAAGCCACATCGCTTCCTAATATATCGTCGCAAAGAGAAGACCAAGGCCCAGCGTTTAGAGGCATCCTGTACTTCTCCCTAGGTTCAATAGGTGGTACATTCCAGGAACCACTTTTCAAAAGGGAACCATCAGTTGATAAACTCCATTCAAAAGCCAGATCTTCTGAAGTGGTAAAGGAGCGCTTGTTCCAGATCTGATATGAAGGTTCAGCTTTGCATTTGGAAGACTAGTAAACGTACCTCAATTTCATCGCCATCAATATGTATCCCTAAAGGTTGATAGCAATATTTCACCTCTGCAAAATATATATAGTCGAACGGAGCTTAAGACACTTCATACGCAAGTACCTTCGAGAGCTGGATGTGGAGATCTGTCCGGCCAGACGAGACCGTTGACACAAAAATTGAGATCATTGGGTGTATCTCCAAAATCACCACCATATGCCCAACGTCTTGAGCCACCTTCCGTTTGTATGAGGCCCTTCAAACCAGACCACGTTACAAAAAACATTTATGAGAAGACAATTACCTGATCAACCCAATCCCATATAAAGCCACCCTGCAACCCATAGGTGGTGTCAATAGCTTGCCAGTACTTATAAATGTTCCCGTTGCTATTTCCCATGGCATGCGAATACCTGTAGAACCCAGTGTTTTCGAGTCTTTCAATAAAAACAAAATTATAAAAAGCTTACTCGCATAGAATAACAGGCCGAAGTTCAGAAGTGTCGTTCGCAATCTTCACTGTGTCCCAGACGCGCATATACATGGGGCATATTATATCCGTTGCAGACGTCCTTGAGCCACCCCCTTCATACTGCACTAATCTCGTGGGATCTCGACAATGAGCCCAACCTGCGATGCAACAGCTAAATATCATCTTAAGCATACAGGAAAACTTTAAAAACCTGAGCAGCTTACCAGCCATGGCATCATGCGCTGGTCCGTATCCCGATTCATTACCAAGAGACCATATGATGATGCACGAATGGTTTTTATCCCTTTCAACCATGTTGACAAAGCGGTCAAGTAGTGCGTGTGTCCACATTGCTTCGCCAGCCGGGTGTTTCCGAAGGGTTGATTCAATGAGCTCATACCCATGAGTTTCAATGTTTGCCTCGTCCACCACGTACAGTCCAAAGAGGTCACACAGCTCATACCAGCGAGGATGCTGCGGATAATGACTATTTCTGACGGCATTCACATTATGCTGCTTCATGAGAACGATATCCTAGAAATTAAGCACGCCGTAAGACATTTTGAAATAGTCCGAACTGAAAATTCGAGACTTACCCTCGCCATACACGCTTCCACGTTTGTCTTTCCCAGGCGTGGGTGATGTTCATGCCTGTTGAAACCGCATATGGTCACGAGTTGACCATTCACCAACAGTCCTTTTGGTTGAGCTGAAACCTGCCGGATTCCAACTCGGCAGGATTCGCAATCAGCAGTACCTCCATTGTTATCCTCCAAGACCACTACCAGTGTGTACAGGCTTGGCTGTCAGTGAAAAAAACATTAGAAAAGTATGGAGTCAAATTTAAATAGTTCACCTTTTCTGCAGACCACAGCTTTGGATTGTCGACAGAAATTGTCAGCACTGTTCGTCCGTGATGAGCAGAGATAATATCCACGACTTTAGTGGGAATGGTTTCAGGCTCCTGCTGTTCACTCTCGACTGGGTCAAAAAGAAATCCTCTCACGCGTAAAGCCATCTCTTTTGTTAGTTTAGTTGCTCCTTCAATCGACACGTCCATCTAAAGTAAAATATACTATGAGAAATATTTCAGATATAGGCATCATCGCCAACCTCTACAGTTGCCTGCCTCATGTCTCTGGTAAGATGAGTTTTCACAAAATAATCGCTGATCATAACCTATCAAAACAATCCCACATTATAACACGGCCCATGTTAGAACAAACACCGACCAAGTACTTACTTGCGGCTTTGAAAACAGTATCACATCTCGGTGAATCCCAGATAGCCACCAGTGGTCTTGGTCTTCAAGATACGATCCATCACTCCACCGCATCACTTGAACAGCTAGAATATTTTCCTTTTCTGTGCAGAGGCTTGTTATCTCAAATTCGGATGGAAGACGGCTGTCCTGACTGCAAGTAACAATCCAAGTCTGTCAGCCCGAAACTTAAGAAACCAAGACTTTATACCTGTAGCCAATAAGCGCACCATTCACCCAGGCATAAAACGCAGAATCCACGGCCTCAAATCTTAAAAACACCCTTCGTCCTGTAAACGGACTACTTTTAGCTTCTGTACCATCGAAAGAGAAAGAATAAAGAAAATAAGAAACGTACCAGCCCACTCGGGGGGGACAACGAATGATCTCCGATAGCATCCAGTTGGATTTTCTCGAGGTACCAGCGGTGGATCAAAAGGAAAAGGATACGTAACATTGGTGTAGATTGGCGTGTCGTATCCATGCATCTGCCAATTCGATGGAACTTCCACAACGATGGAAACAAAATCGAAAACCACTTGTCAAGAGAACGTCGAAAAAGAAGAAGAAGAAACACTCACCGGGCAGTGTCTTCCAGCTGCTGTCATTGAATTGATTCTTGTAGAACCAATGCGGTACACTCTCGGGCTTGGAAGCAAGGAAAAACTTCCAATAGCCACTGAGTGAGATCAAAGACGAGGCTCCCTCACACCAAAACCTGGCGCTATCGAGCGCAGCTGGGACGGCATCGTCGTCCCACACAGCTGAATTGGCGAGCTCCCGATCGGCCTGGCTGCGCGCAATCCAGAAATCCACAGCCTCTGCGAGGAAATATTGCTCAATCACAAGAATGCCAGCTCCAAATCTCACCTTGGACGCTGGAATGCGAGTAGAGCGGGACGTGAGGATTGCGCTTGTTCTTGCCGAACACCGCGGGATCCTCCCAGTCGCGATGCGAAGCTCCAGCAGCATCCATGGCGTTGGAGATTTTAGCCCTAGAGATAAGTAGGGGATAGAATTAAAGTAGGGGAATATCCAAAGCTCCAAACAAGCCTTGCTTGCTTCTAGGGCTGGATAATCGCGCGGGGAGAACAGGCATCGGCGTCTCGGCATCGGCATCGCGATCTAGCGCCAGGTTCTTGAGCTCCATTCGACTAGGGCTTTGGCGACGGGCGGCGCGCGCCGGCGAGAGATGGATAATCAGGGCATGGGATCGCACAGCGAGCCATTCTTTGACTTGCTCCAGCCCAACACGCCCTCGATAGCTCATGCCAGCGGCAGCAGCAGCTCGAATTACGTCCAGAACGGGCCCCGGAGGATGGATTCTTCGCCGACTTACTCGTTCAACAACGACGATGTTCTTCCGAGCTACGATTTCCAGCCGCTTCGCAGCAACGGTAGCGGCGGCGGGGCACGCATCGAGGAGGCCGGGGGCAAGTTTCGCCAGGCGAATCCCTCTTTCGAGCAGCAGGTATTCTCTTTTCTTCCTTGTTCTTCGTTTCCTTTGGGTTTTTTAGATCTATCTACTTTCAACAACACTGGGTTTGTGCGTAGGTGCGCGATCCTCCAGTAACTTACGAGAAGTATGAGTCGACTCGATCGAGGCATGAGTTTGACAAGGATGCTTACGACTCCGCCACTGCCGCTGCTGTGGAGCGTACCATGAAGAAGTATGCTGACAATCTTCTACGTGTTTTGGAGGGGATGGGGGGTCGACTATCTCAACTGGAAGCCGCTACTCAGCGTCTCGAGGTTGCTTTTGAGAAGTCTAAGAGCGCCAACGCGAATAACCACGGCGAGACTGATGGAAGACTCCGGATGCTAGAAAACATGCTTCGCGAGGTATGTGTATATGGAAGAAACAAGGTTTGCTTGACACTACTTGTCCTTCTTTCCAAGGTGCAAAGAGGAGTACAGGTCGTGAGAGACAAGCAAGAGATCAACGAGGCACAGTTTCAGCTGAAGCTGCAGCAAGATAAAACCGAAGCGCCGACGACCAAAGTTGAGGTTCAAGCACCGCCGGTTGCTTCCTCACCGCAGCAGCCACCTCCAATGCCGCAGCCTCCTCCAATGCCGCAGCCTCCTCAAGCTATCGATTCCAGCGTCCATCAGCAGCAGGCTCCGCCTCCTCCACCGCCACTTCCAGTCGTCCACCAGCCACCTATCCAGCCGACTCACATCCAGCAGTCTCCACATCCTCCTCAGCATGTACCTCACGCGATCCAGCAACAGCAGCAGCCATCTTACTCGTATCCTCCACAGAACCCAGCAGCTCCGCCACCACCTCCGCCGCCACCAATGCAGCAGCCTCACCCGCAGCCATATCCTCACCAGCCGGAAGCACCGCCATATCCTCCAGCCCCAGTTCCAGTCTCCCATCCTCAAGGACCACCACCGCCACCACCGCACCACTCTCAAGCTCCTCCCGTCAACTACTCTCTCGACATTCCTTCCTATATGCCACCACCACCACCGCCACAATCTTACGGTGCTCCTCCGCCTCCTCCTCCACGGCAACATCAACAGCAGCAGCAGCAGCAGCAGCACGGCCCTCCGCCTCCACAGATGTACGACTCACTCCCGGGAAGAACAGGCTCAGGGCCGCTGGCATTGCCTCCACCACCGTCAGCTTATCAGCAGCAGTCATATGAGACCTCCGGCTATGGTGGCGGAGGCGTGAACTACGGGCGGATGCACAGCGGCGGAGGTGGTGGTGGCGGCGGTGGCTATCCTCATCTCCCAACAGCGCAGCCGATCCAGCAGTCTCTTCCCAGCGCCAGGCCTGCGAGCCGGTCGGGTGTAGACGATGTGATCGACAAGGTTGCGGCGATGGGATTCCCGAGAGACCAAGTTCGTGCCACGGTCCAGAGGCTGACGGAGAATGGACAGGCTGTGGATATGAACGTAGTGCTGGACAAGCTCATGAATGGTGGCGGGAGTGATGCTGGTCCTCCAAAGGCTGGATGGTTTGGACGGTGAAGAAGAAGAAGAAGAAGTCCTTTTAGATTCTATACCTATTGGAGTGAATGATTTGTTCTGTACATAGAGAGGTGTTCGTTCTTCTTTGTCTAGAAGCTCTTCTATTCTTCAAAGAGATTAAAATGGCTTAGCTTAAGAAGCGTTCTTTGAACTGTTCATCCGAAGTTCGGCAGTGATTTGTCTGTCCAAAGAGTGAGTATCGATTGTTGGCGATCAAATCGTAAGTTGGGTCTCGGAGAAAGCTGGAAATTCAAGATTGATTTATGCCGATTTTCCAGAGAATTTGGAAAGGGAGAGTGACTTAACAGTGGGAAGAGCAATGCAAGAGTTGCGAGTGATGGATATGGCTCGTCTAGGTAGTGGGCGATTCTCAACACTGCTTCCGACTTGATGTAAGATCTAGCAAGTGAAAATCTCTCTCACATATCGCGAGGAAAGAAGAGATATGGTTATACCTCTGTTTCTCAACGAGGACGATGCTTGAGATATCATCGCGAGAGCGTCCAGATCTCTCGAGCAGAGCCCTCCCTGCGTTGCTCTGGAGTGCCGCGAATCGCAGGCGAGCGCGAGGGTCCCTGTCAAGAACGAAATTCACGCCGCCATTGCAGAGGTTGCAAACACCTGAAAGGGGAGAACGCAATTTCTCGATCAAAATCGAGAGAATTGGATTGCTGTGCTTGTGCGTACCATCGAAAAGGATTACTGGGCGAGTGTCGCTCGCGAAGAGAGGCTGCCATGGCGAACTAGCACAGAAAGTGCGTGGACATAGAGTCATTTTCACCTTTAGAAACCCTAAAATTGAAAAACCATTGATTTAGCTTCAAAACCCTAAACAAGGAGCGCGAGTAAGTCTTTCAGGATTCCATATCTGGGCCCTGCGCACATCTCTGCTGGCGTACAAAGGCTGAGTTCTTCTCTGAAGGTGTTTGAGGCCACGTCATGTTTGCCATCTGGAAGGCTATACAAGTTTGAGCGAGTTCCCAATAGTGAGAGCCTATGAATCACAAGTGATTCGCTGCTTTAATTATATTTTGTAATCTTTCATCTTGTGGATCTTGCAACCTGTGAACACAGCTCTGATGCCATGTTGGGTGCAGAAACCCATCGTAGGGTAACTCTGTTGAAAGAAAATATATATACATGATGTATCCTACCGTTTGTTCTATCTACCAACTACTTTAATTTCTATTCTACTTCACTTTGATCTGATTTATTACCTCCACTTTGGTCTCCTTTCTAGCGGCATGCAGCCATTCTGGTCTTGTTGATCAAGGAAGGTCCTAATTTGAGTCGATGGAGTCTAAATTCGGGATCAAGCTAGACACGAAGCATTTCCATTACATGGTGGACATTCTCTGTCGTGTCAACGAGCTCAAAACGGCTCTGGATCCGGAAACGATTTGAGCCGAATGCTGCCACTTGGAGAACAGTTTAGGAGCATACAAGAGGTGGAGGAACATAGATGTGGGAAAGGTTTCATTTGAACCTCTTTTGCGTTTGGAGGCTAGAGATTCCGCGTACAGTAAAAAGGCTTAAGAGTTGAAGCAGGAGCTAGCCTGAAATGAGCCTCGATGAGGTGACAAAGCTAGTATTTTTCACAAGTTCTTTGCTGGAGATGCCCACAGTCAGAATCACCCACGAAGTCTTGAGATTGAAGCAAGCTTAAGGAACTTGGCTCTCAAGAGCAGCTGCAGCTGATTTGCCGGGAATGTTCTGCACAACGTTGATCATATTGGAGAGGAGGAGCTCTGCAGGCATAGCGAGAGGCTGCCTATGGCTTGCACTATCAGGATGACTGCCACCAGTTGAACACCGAGGTTTCATGTCTACATGTTTACAGGGATAGAAGCTGCTCATGTGGTGACTACTGGTAATAATGGAATTCAAGTGTCAAGCATCATCATCCATGTCACGGTATGTGTTTTGATACAAGGGAGGCATTTGCACGTGATGGAATTCAAACAACCATCATTTTCACAAAGTTTGGTTGTTTCATACTTCTATACAGAACACGTACAGTGGTTTTATGGAACCAAATTTATGACAATTACAGAAAGTTATCGAAAGAAGAAGCCTGGGATGCTATGCAATTGGCTGGGATGCTATGCCTCAGCCAATTGCAGTTTGCAGCCTGCTTGATCTTCAATTGGCTGGGATGCTATGCCTCAGCCAATTGCAGTTTGCAGCCTGCTTGATCTTCTTTTGGTCCACCATATCAAGACCACACCAAAATCCTATGACTGTAGAAAGAAGGGCAGTGGTGTTAGGATCTTATCCTTTACACCTTAAGCCAACTGGCTAAAGGGGTGATCACTTGATTGTAGAGCCTTTTTTCCTTATCCTCAGTTGGCTGAAGGGGTGATCACTTGATTGTAAGGCCCTTTCTTTATCCTATTATCATATTATCCTTGCAATCAGTTGGCTGAAGGGGTGATCACTTGATTGTAAGGCCCTTTCTTTATCCTATTATCATATTATCCTTGCAATCATACTTAGGCCACCCTCTGGTCACCATGGTCCTTCTCTTAGGGTCTACTAAACTTTGGTTCTCCCTCTAGATCCACTATGTTGAATATTCCTTCAAAATATTCCTGCCCCACTCGTCAGCCACGAGAATCGAACTAGGCTCCGATACCATTGTTAGAGTCTTATCCCTTACACCCTAAGCCAACTGGTTAAAGGGGTGATCACTTGATTGTAGAGCCCTTTCTTTATCCTAACATGGCAAAGTAAGGACTTAACTTGGTTCCACTGTGTTGGCTATTGTTGTAAGCAAATTGCACTAACGGAAAATATAGATCCCACTGTCCTTGCCTTTGACCAATGCTACAATATAGCATATCCTCCACCACCTGATTCACACGCTCGGTTTGCCCATCCATCTGAGGATGATCTCCACTCGAGAGTTTCAAAGTCACTTGCATAACCTTTGCAAAGCTTTTCCAAAATCCACTGGTGAACTTAATGATGTCCTCCGACAAACCAAAATCAGGAAAAACCTTCTCCAAGTAAACCGCAGCCAAGTTTGAAGCAGTGACAGTCTTCTGAAAAGCCAACAACCGCACATACTTCATCAACCGATCCACTATAACCCATACTTGCTCCTTTTGCCTCTGTGTTCGTGGCAAACAAGTGATGAAGTCCATAAAGATACTACATCAACAGCTCTGAGGAATAAGTAAAGGTTGCAAAAGTCCCCCCGGCTTCTCCCATGGCACCTTAACCCGCTGACAAAGCTCGCATGATTTACAATACTTGAGGATATCAGCCTAAACAACACTACACCATAAAGATAGTGCCGCCATGTCCGCAAAGCATGAACAATAGAGAGCAACTCTTGCTCATATGTGGAATAGCATTGCTCTACGGAATTCAAAGTTCGACTCTCATATGCAATAGGCTGTCCCTCTTGCATGAGAACTCTTCCCAGTGCATAACCACTCACATCACATGTCACCTCGTAAGGTTTCGATGGATCAGCAATGCGAAGCACTGGAGTCTCGCTCAACAATTGTTTCAGTGCCACAAAACTCTCCTCTTGTGGCTTCTTCCACTCGAATAGCACATTCTTGCGTAAAAACTGCGTCAAAGGAATAGCCACCTCTGGAAATTTAAGATGGAAACGTCGGTAGTAACTAGCCATACCAAGAAAATTGCGCAACTTAGCCATTGTAGTCGGTGTAGGCCAATTTTCCACCACAGCCACCTTCCTTGGATCCGTCTTGACACCCTTAGATGTCACAATATGGCCTAGATATTCCACCTCCGACTTTGCAAATTCACATTTGCTCTTCTTCATATAAAGTTTGCTGTCTTGGAGCAACAAAAGAACCTTACGTAAATGCACCCTATGCTCCTCTATATTCTTGCTGAAAACAAGAATATTGTCTAAGAAAATCTCCACAAACTCATGAAGATAACACGCAAATACCTTCATCATCAACTGAGTAAATGTGGCTAGTGCATTCGTCAAACCAAATGGCATAACTGTAAACTCAAAAATGTCTGAAGCTTGTGTTGAATGCCGTCTTAGAGATAGATGCATCATCTATTGCAATCTGATGATATCCACTCCTCAGGTCAATCTTGGTAAACACTTATGCTTCACCAAGCTTGTCCAAGATATCATCCACACATGGCATCGGCATTTTATCCTTCACTGTCTTCTTGTTCAAAGTGTGGTAGTCAATACACATCCATATTGAACCATCCTTCTTCTTCACAAGCAAGACCGGAGCACCAAACGGACACTTACTTGGCTGAATAAATCTAAACGCAAGTAACTCTTTGACTTGTTGTTGAACTTCTTGCTCCTTCGTATAACTTAACCGAAATGGACACCGGTAAATTAGCTGCGTCCCTGGCTCCAATGTAATCCCATGCTCCACACCTCGTAATGGAGGCAACCCATGAGGAAGTTCATGTGGAAAAACATCAGAAAACTCATTTAGTACATCCCGTATTGCTGCTTCTCCCCCACACGTGCCTTGGTTCCCCAAGTCACGAATAAACAACAAGTAACTCGAAAGTGCTTTTCCATTACAATAAGCCTGTTTCAAAGATGTAGCAAAGAGCATAACAACTGGTGGTTGAACGCCCTCGCTAAACCACACATCTTTAATGCCACTATACTCCAGCGAGATACACTTAATACTCCACTTTATCTCTGGATCCACCTTCACCAACCATGGCATCCCAAGAATGAGATCCACACGATGGATATCCACGAGATAAAAAGTCTCCACAAGTGTGGTTTTGCCAACCAACACTTCCAGCCCCTCAACACAAGCATCAAAATGCTAAATAGAGGTAGTTGCACCTTTCACTGTGTATGGAAAAACTTCACGTGTGATCAGGCCATGCTCCGCAACAAACTTTGCCAAGGCAAAGTTGTCATCGCTCATCTGCACTAGATTGCCACGGAACACGCCCTCCAGCATTAAAGCTGATTCATGTGTATCCTCGAGCTCCATCTTGTTCCACACACAGTTGAGCTGACGAGCAACGACTAAAAGTCTCTTCCTCCGACCGGAATGGTTATTTTTGTCATCCTCACACTGCAAAGTTTGCAACTTTTTAGTATCTAACTTACCGTGAGAAGAAGATTGGCCATTCTTCTTGTCCTGCTGCTTGTTCTTCAATTGCAGACAATCAGCCTTGTAGTGTCCAAGTTCGCCACAATGATGACAACCCTGTCTATAATTCTTCACAAAGAACTTCTGTTTCTTGGACCCTTTTGCATCTGAAGTAGTCACCACCGATTTCAACTTGTGATGCTTGTTCCCATCCTTGTGTCCATGGTGATCATCACGATGATTCTCGACAAAAGAACTCCGCGAACGCTTGCAAGATTTGTGCTTATCATTGTTAAGTCGACGAGCTACATCAAAGAGCACCTCCAAACTCTTTGTAGGCTGAGAATGACGCAAGTGTTGCCGCATGCTCTCACTATGTAGGCCATCAATGAAGTAGGACTTGTTCTAATTCGGATCCTTCATTGGAACACGACTAATCAAATGAGTAAGCTTCTCAATATAGTCCCCGAGTGTCATTTTCCCTTGCTGGAAATGTCGAAGTTCTGTACAAGCATTCTCCACGTCATAATGAGGGGCAAAACGTAAACGGAAAGCAGCCTCAAACTCATCTATGGTAGACACTGGTGGTTTCTTATCCGCAACATGGGACTCCTCAAGCCAATTCCACCATCGAAGACCTGCATCATGCAAAACCATCGGAATAGCCACTAAAGCCTCTGCATCTGGAGTTCCTCTAGCAGCCAAGAACTTCTTCACATTGACTAGCCAAGTGAGACATTCATCCATACCACCATCACCGGAAAAAGTTGGAATCTTGAGTCGATCTACCAAAGAAGGCTTACTTAGAGCGCTACCCCATCCAGCCTTGAATGTTTGTTGTTTTTGGAGTCTAGTTGACACCAATCACTGAAATAGTGACCATGCAATAGGAAGATACAGTAGCAGGAGAGAACTCCTTCAGCAGAAGAATATCCAAGGGATGAAGAAAGTCCATAGTAGAGGCAAGCCACTCTCATAGAAGTCTGTGTGAAAATCTCTATGGCAAAACAATGGTAGTTTGGATCTTAGCCTTCACCTTATAGTGCAGAATGCATTACCACCTCAATGGCTTTAAAACGTGGGCAGCCAAGGCTAGTGAAGCTGTGGCAAGATGCTTACCAAAAGCATCAGTGAAATTGATATTGATAAACCTGGAGGTAAGTGGCCTTGCAGTGAAGGTGGCTTCATGCTGGAAGTCATAAGTGCCATAGTGCGATAAAATATAAAGCAAAATTGGCCAACTTGGTGTAAATCAGCAATGTGACCAAATGTGAAGTGTGTCTTTGAGGCATCCCATAAGGCAGGCTCCAAGATGCTATGTAACTGTAAATTTGATCAAGATGGAGCAACAATAATATCAAAGAAGATGCTTACCACCAATCATGCTTTGTGGTGAGAGTAGAGCTTGGGCAGGTTTAGATCTATTACACTCTTTCCAAGATGGAAAATTTTGAAAACTACCACCAATATTTGGGTTTAAGCTTCAGCTAACACTAAAGAAAGAGCATTTAAATAAAGTTATATTTACCTCCAGGTTTGGTCAACATTCTTCTAGTCCACTAAAACTTTATTTGGAGCTTGGAGAGAAAACTCACAACAATTCTTCAATTGAGTGTACAGTGTGTTCTTACCTATTGCAGCCATGAGAACTTGGGGAGTTTGTATGTACTACTTTGGAGAAGCCATTTCCATGTCCTCACATCAATTGTTTGGGAAGAGTTATCTCCAGAAGGTGAAAATTCCAGACATTTTTTCAAAAGTTGTTATTTGAACAATTGATAATAATGTGACTTGGTCAGAGTGATTAAGTGGAGAACACATTTAAGGTGAAACTCATAAATTTATTATGAGTTCAAGAAAATAATCTTTAAAGAAGGACTTATGAAAAAGTCAAGAAATTAGACCCCAGATAGGAGCAAGACTCACTAAGGGGTTGGATTATAAATAAGTCCAAAAGAGAAAAACTCTTTAGAATGTTCTACCATGGGGTGGGTGGAACTTATTGTTGAGACTGAGGTATTGGGACAACCTTCCCTCACCAGATCGGGAATCATGTACATGATAATCGACTCTCCGCCCGCCTTAGTCCTTAGATTGATAAGAGTTAAAGTGTCTTTAAGTAAGGAACTCTTCCAGATGGGAAAGTAGAGTTTGTATAACAAATGTGTACATAGGAAGGTGTCGAAGACATATAGAAAATTGACATAAGAAGTCAAATATTAAAGTTTTAAAAGATGATCTTTATATTAATATAATTTGAGACTACTCTGAAGTGGGTAGTAAAGTTGAGGTAAAAAAGTATCTCTAAAGGATTTAGTGGGATCTAAGTCACAAATACTTCACCTAAGTTATCAGTTAAAGAGTGCAGATTTGTAAGACATGATGAGCCTTTGGTGTTAGTTTGGTATAAAAAGATAAAAAAAGTTTACATAAAAAAATAGGTTATCAAAATATTGAACTTTGTCTATAGATGGTGGAATTGTAAAACACAAAGAACTAAATCCTGAAATTGAGCCGAATATGTGCCATGTGGCAGTGGCTAAAAGTCCAACAAGTGTAACACATTTGAACCAAAAACTTTAAATTAAAAAGTCAAAAGTGGGAGTGAAATTTCTAAAGAAGCACTTGAGAGATGAGCATAAAGCAATATATAAATGAATTTTAGAAAGAAATGAAAGAATGATTGACATGTGGGAAGTGTTATGACATATGGAAGTGTCAAGATCAAGTCTAAGACCTAATTCAAGTTTGACTCCAAGATCAAACCCGAAATTGAGTCCAAGATAGAGCCCAAGGCAAAGCCCAAGACTAAGTCTGAGACTAAAACCAAGTCTAAAATTGAGTCTAAGACATAGTTTGAGACCAATTCTAAATTTGAATTTGAGATCAAGTCCAAAACTGAGCTCAAGACCGAATCTAAGACTAAGATTAAGTAGATTGAGTTCAATATTGAGTTCAAGACCAAATTTGAATACAAATATAGTTTGTAGGGTGAAATCCTAAAGTGATATTTTCCTAGACCTTGAGGACTTGTAATTCCTTGTGGGATAGTAGGGGAGGACTCCAAGGAAACCAATGTAGCTATACCTGAGTGGTGGGTGATAATATGAATACTGAGGAGTATAAAGTTAAAATGAACATAGTGTAAGTGACTAAATTTTTCATTTTATTTTAGTCACTTAAATACACTTTTGACTACTTGGAGTGTCACTTACAACCTTTATAAGTTCCATTCTAAACTTAGGGACATACTAACCCCATGAATGGCATTTATGCCTTCAGCCTTTGCACTTGGTTCAAGTGCTGAATGCATTTGATCCCATGACTAACACCCCTAGGGTACCATTGACATATTAACCCATTACACTAAGGCCATGTCCATTCACACTTGTCTTATTAATAGTCTAAGACCACCCATGCTATAGTTTTTTCTCTCAAAGATTGGGCTATCTATCCATTGTAAGGAACCAACTTGCCGAGGTGTCGTAGGCTAAAGGAGCCCTGAAAGCATGACCAAAATGATAAAAAGTTCATCGGATGGGACCGAGTCTAAGATTGAGTCCAAGACCAACTCTAAGATCGAGTTCGAGATAGAGTCCGGAATCGAGTCCGAGGCCGACTCAGAGACCGAGTTCGAGACCGAGTTCGAGACAGAGTCCGAGATCCGAAATCGGGTCCGAGACCGAGTCCGAGGTCGGGTCTGAGATCGGGTCCGAGATCGAGTTCGAGATCGAGTCCGAGACCGAATCCAAAGTCGGATCCGAGATCGAGTCCGAGATCGAGCCAGAGACTAAGTCCAAGTACTAATACGGGTCAAGGGGTGAAAGCCCAAAGCGTGCGTCTCCCAGAGGGGGGGTCTGTAGGGGGTTCCAAAAGTATAGTAGGGATAGTGAGGTCCAAGAACCAGTTTTGAAGGAACTCTCCAATAGGGCTTCCAAATCGACTTGAGGTTGGGACTGGGACCGAGGGGCCTTGGGTGGGAGTGAGCATGGACTTGGTTGGTGCTGGAGGGGCCATCCAAGGAAGTGCTCAAGAGCAGCTCCCACTCCCGAAAGGGAAACCGACTGCGGTGCTCCCGGCTCATGTGGAGTGGTGCCCCACTTGAGTACCATGCGGCTCATTGGTCCTCGCCCTTCCTAGGGGCTTGGACCTTCCCTTCGGGATGGAAGAGGGGGGGTAGAGGTACCCATACCGGGCCGTTAGGCCACGGTGTTTCGCCTCAGTGTCCCGAAGCAAGTGTTGCACCCAGGACTTGGGATTTAGAGGGTCCCATGATCAAGTCTTGTGGTACCAAGGGATGTTAGGAACCTGGAGGTTTGGTGTGCTTGGTTGCTTGTGCTTGTGGGGACTGTAGCCAAACCATAAGTCCAGTCTAACCCGGGGATGTCGCGAATGTGACTTCAGGTATCGAAAGTTACCTGTCGGCTAGTCCTTACGGACACTCTTACCTTACTGCCACGATGGCAGGAGGTCGGTATTGCTGGGCCTGTTATCAGTCTCCGCCTAAGCTAATTGAGAAACTGGTCATCACATGTGCACTTAGACCGGAAGGGCACTAAGGAAGGAAATCCTAAGTTGTCATTTAGTCAAGCAGACTTGACACGGTGATGAGAAACTCATGATGTTGGCTTGCACTTGCTAGTGTTAGGAACCCCCGCGATATTGAGATTGGTCCCTCAATATCGCTAGATGATAGCTTACCGTGTCTGCCAAACACCCTCGCTATCATGCCCTTTGTGTTAGTCTCATTTTGGTCCCAAATGCTATTTATGGAAAGTGTCCAGATTTGCTCATTTGGCATATCTGCGGAATGTAGAGATTGTCCTGAACACAATGGTGTTCGTCCCGTGCCCAAATTCGCAATCTAGGGACATTCCATATTTAGTAAGTTTCGAGCTTGTCCCAGAGACTAACTCCTGATACTAAGGGAGGCTTGGGGTGAAAGCCCAAAGCGTGTGTTCCTCAAGGGGGGGGGGGCTGTGGGGGGTTCCAAATGTATAGTAGGGATAGTGGGTAGGTCGGGCATGGCCGACCAACCTGAGGCATAATCTAGCTCCCGCTTGCGTGCCTGTCCTTGTTCTGCGTCCGGCTTGGGTCTAAGCCCAAGTTCCATTCCATGCTAGTTGGTGGAGTACCCATATCCTCACGTTAGGCCACCGGTATGCCGAAATAGCGCCAGACTCCGTTTGGCTCCGTTTTGTGTGCTGGTCCTGGCATTGGGATGCTGGTTGCTCCAGGACTGTTCCAAGTCGCTCCGAGCTCCTGTCCCTTCGCTCCTTGGGCTTTATGCTTGGGAGTTGCTCCGTGGTTCGGTTCCGTCACTCCTTGGCTCCATGCTTGGGAGTTTGGCACCGTTCCTTTGTTCAGTGGCCCAAGGCCCTGAACCTCGGGTTCTTATGGACACGTGGCATGTGACACGTGGCATCTGTCACGTGGCACAAAGAGGGTTTAGGCTCCGCTTCGTGGTGTTATCCTATGGTAAATCACCATAGGATAAAGGGTCAAAACCACGTGCGCTACATTTGGTATCAGAGGATGAGTCTCAGCGAGTACTATTCAATGAGATTGGGCAACTAGTCTCGTTGCATACGCAGAGATGAAAACGATGATCCGAGTGGGTACACGTTTGGTGCAAAGGTTTCACATTCGTTCCTTGGGTATGGTTTTGGTTACCTTTTGTACCTAATAATGTGAGCTTGCTCTTGGGCTCATAGGATGGATTTGAGATGCTCCGTTAGCACGAGTTTACACTTGGGCTCGTGAGTGAGGCACATTAGCAACTCAAGGTTGCACTTTGAGTTGGCAGGATTAATGTTAGCCTATCGTTGGTTCCATGAGTTGTTCCATGTACTGTGGGTGAAAGCAAACTTTCCCTGGGTTTGCTATGAGTAGCAAATAGGCTAGTCCATAGCTGTTTAGCATGGCACTAGTGGATCCTTCCTAGGCATGATTACAAGTGGATCAACTAAGACTGTAGGGATTAGTCTATTGGTTCAAGTAATCATTGTCGTGCTCTCTCATAAACTTTTCTTAGATTGGACTGAAGGTAGTGCGAAAGCAAGCTTGAGGTTTAGTCAAAGATGAAACCGAAAAGAGAGTCATCAGGGACGAAGGGTCAAACACGTAAATCATCTTCTCTTCTTGGAGAGATGATTTGCAACAAGGTGTTAACTCATTGCTCGTGGTCATATTATGCAATCAAGAGTCCCTACTTTGATGCATCTTGGAGATGATAGTCTTACAAGTGGTGAGTTATGGGATGGATAGCGGTGAAATGCTAAACCATTGTGTCTAGGCTTGCTATTGGAAGACTGGAGTTGCAATGCTCAATTCTTTTCCGGGGAACCTTGCTATTGCTCCTTGAGTAGCTTGGTGTTGGATTAGTGTTGAGTTTGGTCGAAAAGAGAGTGGCATGAGTTTGTCCATGTTGTGAGCAAAAGTTAGTGGTGCTGAGTGTTGTAAATCTCTATCGGTGGAGTGTGACATTTATGTTGCATTTTGTCGAATCGAGTTTGCACTTCAGACTCACATGAACCTTTGAAGTAATGATATAGACATTACTCGTGGTGTTGCTCAATTGATGATCAAATCATTGTGATTTCCATATCATATCCATGTGATAATGAGCAATGTGTTTACGAAGTTGCTTGGTTAAACAATGATCAACCCTAAAGTGGTTGATAGTGAAGCTAGTCTACTTGCACGAAGTAACATTGTAGTAGCTTTGACTGGATTCTCGATAATGGTCCATTATGCTAAGCTTAAGTTGGTTCCTTGTTTCCTTGAAGGTTTTGGAAAGGGTCGTAGCATTTATTTGCTATAGCTCATAAGTTGATCTGTTAACACTTGGAGTAGATTGTTGGATAGAGAAGGTGTGAGGTTGAGGCATTAACATTACTAGCACTTGTGTTAGTGGAAGTGGCATTGTTATTTTAAGTGATGAGGAAGTTTCCTTAGAGCTTGATTTTCCATGTCATTTTTTTTTTGTTGGTGTTTTAGCTTCATATTGGAACTTGAAGGTGGTTGAAGAAGAGTGTTAGTGCAATGTGGATATCCGAAGATGTGGTCTTCGTGATCAAGCCTTGGATGTTCCATTTGCATTTTACGGATGTCGGAGTTGAATGTCGAAAGAATGGGCAAAAAGATGTTCGAGGCTTAAGCATACTATGGGTTATGAGAATTTATGTTGAGGTGAGCCTATGTGAAGTTGTTAAGTAGGAGGAAGTTGGTTGAGTTTTGAAAGTTTGTATTCCTGGACTGAGAATCATTCTTTCTCTAGGATGGAAAATTTTTCCATAAATTTTCGTAGACTTTTCCAATGGCTGATCTGTTAATCATTTTGCTCGAAAACCATTCCGTTTTCATAAGCCAGTACAAACTAGTGAAAGGGTTGGAGTTGACTACAGTTAGCTTAGACCTTAGTATGTAGTTTGTATGATGCAGCCCAAAAGGGATGTTAACTTTTGGGGCTAAGGCAATTGAGTTGAATAGAGTCTGGAGTTGGTGTAGAAAAGTGGCTATTGCGCTTTTCTAGAAAGGTGACCCTTATGCCTTTCTTTTGTGGCGTTATGCTTGGTGGCAGGTTGCACTTTGCATTTCGTTAGACTCTATGAGAGTAGTGAGCTCTCACTGATCTTGACTTGGTCTTGGTGGCCTTGCACCTTGGCTGAGGATGGTGATGTCCAACTTAGTTGTTTGAGTTTGAGATGTTAGTACCCGTACTATAGCTTTGTTTATAAGGAGGTTGTGTACCGATATGGATCCATCTCATGGTCTTCACTTTAGTTTCGACTGAGTGTTGATCATGTATAGCTAGCCTCTTCAAGGCATGCTCAGAGCTAGTGGCTAAATGCATTGGTGAGCTTATCACGGTTGAGTTGGATTCGAGTGGTCATTCAGTTTGTGCTTGTCCATGAACTTTTATCTCATACCGAAGGTATCACGTTCATGTTGGACAAGTGTATAACTAAATGACGTGAGTTTAGTGTTTGGGTCTTGTGAAGGCAAGTTGAAGGGTGATTGTTGGTTGCTTTGCGACTAGTGATCGCTTGTAGACTTTGTCAAGGACTGTTAACACTTGCTTCACTCAATGATGATTTAGCAGTGATGGGTTTGCTTTACTGAATGGGGTTGCGGAGGATCGTGTCATTAGACTTACATGGGTTTTCTATATTGGCATGACGACTCTACCTCCGTCGATATCATTTGGTTGCGTTTAGTTCGTGGTGTTGGATTTCATGGAGTCTTGGATGTGGTGATTCACTCCTTGAGGAAGTGTTATCTGTGACTGAGTATTGTTGAGAGATTGGTCTCGAATATTGAGTAAAGTATCTCCGACTTTGGTTAGCTTGGTTGCTAGAGAGCTTTGAGTGGTGACACACTCGTGCTTTCTTCTAGCTTTGTTCTAGTGTTGGTGGCACTGAAGTGATGCCTTGTCGTTGACATTGTTGATGTTGAGATTTCAGTGAAATGAGATGTCTCTCCGCAAGATTGATGTCGAGTTTCATTAGTCTCGATGAAGATAGTGTTGATGGTTTGGTTGTCGCTTGGTGTTATTGGCATTTGTACAATTACTAGATAGCAACTATATTGACGTTTAAATGAACTGAGTGGCAAGTTTGAGTTAGTTGTGTTCTAAACGAGGTTATTTAGTAGGGGTTAAGCTTTGGCTTTTCCTTGAAAAGTGATTCAATCGTGGACCATGCTAACTCTACAAGCGGAAGAGTTAGTGATTGATATTGGAATGTTTGAATCCTTATTGGATTTGAGTTGGAATATATCAATCATTTGATGATTCTTCTTGTGCTTGTTATGAAGTGAGTTACGTCTTGCTATAGATGGATTCATGGAAGATCGTTTGGTGATCACTTGTTGAGCATAACTTCGTTATACTTAGCTTTTGGATTGATGCAGGCATGCTCTTCATTAGCTTTGCATTATGAAGTTTGGCTTATGGATGTGTTGAGGAAGATGTTGTGAGTTGCATCACAATTTCTTCTTTAGCATTAAAGTTAGCTTCTATAAGACTTGTGATCATTATTAGGTAAGACTTGGCTATAGGCTTCTTCGAGCTTTTGGTTCTTTGAGTTTTGTGCTCATTGTTCCATTTGTTAGAAGTTGTTGGGGAAGGCATTTTGGCTCCTAGCTTCAATGTTGAAGTTAGTATTTGCATCTAGCAATCATTGGTGATGATTCACTATCATCTAGGGTAGTTGATTATCCTTATCACAAGTTTTGCTTGATTATTGTTGGTTTGGGATTATTTGCTATTCTTCGGGATGGTAGATTCTTTCTTCAACGATGATTATACATCACTACATTGATGGGATAATTGATGATTTTTCATGATGGTTAGTTGTTCTCTTTGATAGCTTTTGGCTTTTTGCAATACCATATGTTCTTTGTGGTTTGCTCTGGATTGGTCTTTTGGGTTTGAGACATCAGTAGGATGTTGCTAACACTTGCTTAAGCAACTTGAGTTCCTTGGTATTGTTGGCTGGGATCTATTTGGATTAGCTTTTGTGATAGTTGGCAAGAATGAGTGTTTGTTGGTCTTACCGCATTCATTCTCTTTTGTTGATTGTTGCTCAAGTTTGTTCTGATAGATTGGAATGTTATTTCCTCCGGGTGATACATTCGCAAGCATTTTGCTTGCCAGTTGATGATACTTTGTGTTCTTTGAGTTTTCTTTGGTAAGTTGTTTGGCATACTATCTGCCATCTTCAGTAGTTAAGTTTTGTCATTGAGTTTTCTCAATGATGCGCTTGCTATTGAGTTTTGTTAGATGGTGATTCCTATGTTTCCCAATTATGATGATCTTGGTGGTTCCTATACTATAATACTAGTTTATCGGATGATAACTTACTTGGAATACTTTTGTGTTCTAATATAAGATATACTCACTGATAATTAAGACTCTAAGATATCATTGTTTATGACTTTGATATTGTCCATCTATTGATCTTTGAGTTTGGGCCAGTATAGGCAGACTGGCTTCGGCACTTCGTGTGCATGTTGAAATCTCTAGTCATGGGGTAGCTACTGTCAACTGGTCACATAACCCGCCTCTCTGTCGATGTTCCTTATTCCGTTGAAAGGGCGTGACCGTGTAAACAACTCTAACTGCCTGTTTACAGTAGTCTATCTAAACCTTACCGACGGGTTTGGTTTCTTTGCTTAGGAGGGTTGGAGCCTCTGGCTTCTCTCTCTATGTCCCTGCGGGCAGGGCATATCACACTTTTGTAAGCTGGGTGACTCCCAGAGCAGCAAGGGTGGCTAATTCCGTTGGTCATTTCCTTGTCGGTGACGGCCGGAAGGTGTCTGAGCTGGTAGCGCATCTGCGTTAGACAAAGAGGTTGCCCCCTAACTCATTTAAATTGGTGCATTTCTCACATAGTGTGAGTACCGTGAACTTTTTCTGGAGTTGTTTCCTTGGTGGTATTCTAGACTCGAGTATGCATCGACGAGGACGTCGATCTTCCCAAGGGGGGGAGAGTGTCGCGAATGTGACTTCAGGTATCGAAAGTTACCTGTCGGCTAATCCTTATGGACACTCTTACCTTACTGCCACGATGGCAGGAGGTCGGTATTGCTGGGCCCGTTATCAGTCTCCGCCTAAGCTAGTTGAGAAACTGGTCATCACATGTGCACTTAGACCGGAAGGGCACTAAGGAAGGAAATCCTAAGTTGTCATTTAGTCAAGCAGACTTGACACGGTGATGAGAAACTCATGATGTTGGCTTGCACTTGCTAGTGTTAGGAACCCCCGCGATATTGAGATTGGTCCCTCAATATTGCTAGATGATAGCTTACCGTGTCTGCCAAACACCCTTGCTATCATGCCTTTTGTGTTAGTCTCATTTTGGTCCCAAATGCTATTTATGGAAAGTGTCCAGATTTGCTCATTTGGCATATCTGCGGAATGTAGAGATTGTCCTGAACACAATGGTGTTCGTCCCGTGCCCAAATTCGCAATCTAGGGACATTCCATATTTAGTAAGTTTCGAGCTTGTCCCAGAGACTAACTCCTAATACTAAGGGAGGCTTGGGGTGAAAGCCCAAAGCGTGTGTTCCTCAAGGGGGGGGGGGGGGCTGTGGGGGGTTCCAAATGTATAGTAGGGATAGTGGGTAGGTCGGGCATGGCCGACCAACCTGAGGCATAGTCTAGCTCCCGCTTGCGTGCCTGTCCTTGTTCTGCGTCCGGCTTGGGTCTAAGCCCAAGTTCCATTCCATGCTAGTTGGTGGAGTACCCATATCCTCACGTTAGGCCACTGGTATGCCGAAATAGCGCCAGACTCCGTTTGGCTCCGTTTTGTGTGCTGGTCCTGGCATTGGGATGCTGGTTGCTCCAGGACTGTTCCAAGTCGCTCCGAGCTCCTGTCCCTTCGCTCCTTGGGCTTTATGCTCGGGAGTTGCTCCGTGGTTCGGTTCCGTCACTCCTTGGCTCCATGCTTGGGAGTTTGGCACCGTTCCTTTGTTCAGTGGCCCAAGGCCCTGAACCTCGGGTTCTTATGGACACGTGGCATGGACACGTGGCATGTGACATGTGGCATCCGTCACGTGGCACAAAGAGGGTTTAGGCTCCGCTTCGTGGTGTTATCCTATGGTAAATCACCATAGGATAAAGGGTCAAAACCACGTGCGCTACAAGGGAGGGGGATTGGGAGAGATTTGGGAATCCGTGGATGGATGGTTAACACTCTGTTGCTCATGCAGTGAATAGCTGAAACCAAGTAGGACCAAGTAGGAGCTGGTACCATATGCGAGAACCTTGGCGAGGGAACTTAGCAAAAGCCAAGGCAGTGTTGGACGGATAGACAAGGTGAGCTAGCAAATTGGAAAGGAAACATTTATGGCTTACATCCATGAGTAGTTATTCTAAGACCACACTTTAGCATCCTTAAGATGCCCGGAAACATGAGGAACACCTTTCCCCAATATCCCTCCATCGGTCCCTACCAAGTCCCACTTTATCTACAGCAATGCTCATTAACACTGCCATTGAGTTAGGGCCTGAAGGCCCGACTACTAAGTCCTATTGACATCTAGGACTTCCTCACTAGGTGACTATGCCCTTGGTCACTACACAAGAGGACTATTCTTCTTCTTTTCCACAGTCCGGGACTTTAGGATGACATTTCGAGTCACCGTAGCCATATGTGAGCTTTATGGGTACTTTCCCCACCTTCTGCCTTTGGGTGCCCTAGCTATGTGGTTAGAGTGAGGTTTCAATGAGTCATGCCAAATATCCAAGTAAGTAGTGCCACCCACATTTAGATTGGGAGTATTGACCATTCGATTTCCCAAGAGAGTTAAAACCAACTTTTGAACACTTCACCAAGTTACCTCACTTGTCCATCTGTGTTCATTTTAGCCTTGGACTCTTCAATGATTATATTATTATCCACCACATAGGTATAGCTGTGAGACACAAAATCCCTAGGCCCTAAAGTGGAGCCAAAAGGGTGCCACTTGGTAGTGGCCAAAGCGAAAGCCAAATGAGTGTAACACATTTGGACTAAAAACTCCGACTTAAAAGGTCGAGAGCGGGAGTGGAACTCTCAACGACGTGCTTGAGGAACAAGCATGAAGCAAACAATAAGTGAGTCTCTAGAAAAGGGACACAAGAGGACCAACACATGACACCTGGAGGAGTCTGAGATGGAGTCCGAGATGGACCCGAGATGGACCCGAGATGGAGTCTAAGATGGAGTCCGAGATGGACCCGAGATGGAGTCCGAGATGGACCCAAGATAGAGCCTGAGATGGAGTCCAAGATGGAATCCGAGATGGAGGCCGAGAAGGACCCGAGATGGAGTTCGAAGTCGAGATCGAGATCGAGGCCGGGATTGAGACTGAGACTGAGACCAGGACCAAGACTAAGACCAAGGCCGAGGCCGAGACCGAGCCCAAGCCCAAGTCCAAGTCCGAGTCTGACTCTGAGTTTGAGTTTGAGGGGGGTGAAAGCCCAAAGCGTTCGTCTCCCAGACCCTAGGGGTTGGTGAGCTCCAAGAGTATAGTAGGGGGGGAGGACTCCAATGGAGCCAGTTTGGCCAGGAAAGGCCAGTTTGGCCTAGGAAGGCCAGACCCAGTGTTAGGTGATGATCTGACCATTGGGAAGTCCAGGACTAAAGTGAATACGGACTGACAAGCAAGGTAGCTTGGTGAAGTGTTCAAGAGCCAGCTTTAGTTCCCCCAGGAGATCGAATGGTCAATGATCCCAGTCCAAGTGTGGGTGGCATTACTTATTTGGATACCTGGCGTGGCTCAATGAAACCTTGCTCTAATCCCATGGCTAGAGCACCCAAAGGCGGAAGGCGGGGAGAGTACCTACGAAGCTCGTGTAAGGCCACGGTATTCCAAAATGTCGCCCCAAAGTCCCAGACTATGAATAGGAAAAGGAGCAGTCCTCTAGTGTAGAGACCAAAAATACGGTCATGTGAGGAGGAAGTCCCAGAGGACCGTGGGACTTAGTGGTCAGGCTTGTGGGCCTTGATCTAGTGGTAGTGTTAGCGAACACGGCCATGGACAGAAAAGGGACTTAATGGGGACTGGAAAAGGGATATTGGGGAAGGCTAATCCCCATGTTTGTGGGCATTCTAAGGATGCTAAGGAGTGGATCTAGGATGATCACTCATGGATGGATGGCCCATTCCTTGAGAGATGAGACAGTGATGCAGGTGGTGTTAGACCACTAGTGTGACCAAGGTGAAGGGGCATGGCCTTAGTGTAACAGGCTGATATGTTAGTGGTACCTTGGGGTGTCAGTCATGGAACCGGACACATGGAGCACTTAGACCAAGTGCAAAGGTTGAGTGGCGGGGATGCCATTCACGGGGCTAGCAAGACCAAGTCCAAAATAGGACTTATGAAGGATGTGAGTGAGACTCCTCCAAGTGGTCGGAGGTGTGGTTAAGTGATTAAAGTAGAATGGAAAAATTAAGTCACTTACAATAGCCTTCCTTGGTCACATTGGGCTTTTTTGGCCAAACAAGTTTTATTGGAGTCCTCCTCCTACTTGGAGCTCATCAAACCCCCAGGATTTGAGAAATGATCACTTTGGCCTTTCACCATTGAACTCGAACTTGAACTCGGATCAAACTTAGACTCGGACTTGGTCTTGTTCTTGGTCTCAGTCTCAATCTCAGTCTCAACCTCGATTTTGGACTCGGTTTTGGTTTCCATCTTGGACTCGACCTTAAGCTCTATCTTAGACTCGACCTTGAGCTCTATCTCAGACTCCATCTTAAACTCTATCTTGGACTCCATCTTGGACTCTATCTCAAATTCCATCTCAAACTCCATCTTAGGTCCATTTTGGACTCTTTCTTGGACTTTATTTTGGACTCCATCTCGGGTCTATCTTGATATTTTTACATGTCATATGTTAGTCCTTTTATGTCCTTTTTCTAGAAGCTTACTTATTGATTACTTTATGCTCATTCCTTAAGCACTTTGTTAGGAGTTTCACTCCCGCTCTTGATTTTTCAACTTGGAACTTTTAGTCCAAATGTGTTATATTTGTTTGGCTTCCGCTTGGGCCACTACCATATGACACCCTGTCGGCTCTATTTTAGGGCTTACAGATTTGTGTCTTATAATTGCACCACCCATAGACAAAGTTTGATGTCCTCATCAAATGATAAACCATTTCATAAAGTAATCCCATCATAAATTACCATTTTCCTTAGCACTAAGATAATATTTGTCAATGGTTCAACACCGAAGGCTCACCATGCCTTTCCCATCCTTTAAGGAGCTAATCAATCCAACTTAGAGTTTTATTAGATCATATATGATAATTCTTATTTTTTGTTCGTTTAATTCTCATTAAACCCGTTAGAAACACCTTCTCTATCTTTACTACTCATTCCAGTAACTGTCATACTTTAAAACTATGATATTGACTTCTCAAATCAAATTCCTTGGTGTCTCTAACACCTTGCATTGTACATACTATGCAAACTCCACTTCCCCATCTTAGAAAGCCTTTCAATTGGGGATGGTCCAAAGTTGAGTTGAGCTCAATTCAACACAAGTCAATTCAAGACAACATGGTCAACTAAAAGTCTTATAAAGGAAATCTAAATTGAACAAATGAAAACTTTAAAATATTTAAATATATAAATATTTAAGTTAAAAGTTTCTATAAGATTGAATTGTTTAAAAAAGATAAAGTTCACGAGAACTTATCTTTTGTAAAGCTATATTATTTTATTATGACTACTATTACAGTTGCCATATTTTGATTTAAATACTTAATATTTTGAATACTTTTACAGTTGTAGATACTATTCCTTTATTCAAAAGATTTGTTAGGGTTTTTGAGAAGATGGGAAGCAAAGAAGATACAAAATCTATGAATAAGAGTTATAATGCAAAGGTATGTAAAAATGTTAATTTTATTTCACTACCACAATTTCCATATTACACTTTTGATCTTTATTACCCATATGGGAATGTGGAGACCATTATCACAATTGATAAAAATGCTTTTATTACTTCTGAAACAACAGTTCAGACCAAGAGAAATGAAGAAATGAACAGCACGGCAAAAAACACCAAGAAATTTACTCCATAAAACTTTCTATGACATTTATAATTTATATATTAATTCATATCATAAACTTTGTTGCCTATCTATATTACAATCTTCTTATATGATAAGACCAAGGTATATTTTTGCAGTGAATCCTCATTAAAAGTTTTCGGGAGTTGTTTGTGAATAATAATAAAAGAAATCGAAATCTTTCAAAAGACTCAAAAATAATATCACATCAAAAAATCAACTTTATCTACATTTCCAAGACTGAAAAGCAATCTCATACAAGAGAATGGCAGCATACCCACGTGCTTTGCCACTATAATGTGGTCTATATTTCCTTACAATCTATTTCCCTAGACATTTGGCATGTGTAGAAAGGAATATATGTGTAGCAAAGTAAGATTTCATCATAATGATAGAGCATGTGTATACACAATAATCTAAAATTCTAAAAGCTTTTATATTTACAAGTAAGCTATGATTATGAAACCCCATTTCCAAGACTAACATTTAAAGAATCTCAATATTATCAGTATCATAATAAATAAACCTCATTCCCAAGACTAGAACTTAGTATATAAACTATCTAGAAAAGTTATAGTTATTGTAGTGTTTTTTTTTCTCCTTGAGCTCATTGGAAGTTTGTATTGAAATGGCTCGAAGGAAAGTCACTGTTACTCATACTTTGCCCCTTAGCATTTCATATCAATCTCTATCTCCATCCCTAGGTTCTAGTAACATTCCACCTTCATCTCCATATAACAATCTTTTTTTTGTTGAGGGCTCTAGTGAAGTTAAACTAAAGCTCCCTATATATGAAATTTCGGATTTTGCTACTAGAGAAGGATTGCCTCTAGCACTTCAAGAGCAATGCTGCATGTTTTTGCCAAATCTTGCTCCTGACATGGTAGAACTAGAAAGCACAGAATGCTATTACATTCGGTGTCTAATATGTTACTTTTTCTTGGACAAGACAAATGGTTTTATAGGTTTACAAACTTTTCTTGAGCACTATAGCAATTGCCCAATGTTGGGTTTGGAAAATGTGCATATGTGGATATACAATAGATTCAAGAATGAATTACAGGCATAAACCCATTATTCCTTTATGGTGAGGAACAACATTCCCTTGGGAAACATTGCATTGGCTAGTGCAAAATATGGGGTTTTTAGGCTGCCCTACAGTGGAATATAAGATCTAAAATTACTTTACTATACTATAGTATTGTCAATTTTAAAAGAAAAAATATAATAAAATGATATTAGTTGTAAATAACATACTTTATTCTAGAAGGTGCTATCATGAAGGCAACACACAAGTGCTACAAAGTGGTGGTGAGAGGTGAGAATGATAATTTACAATTATAATATTTGACACTAACACTAACATTTAACACTTTTATTGAAATCTGATATATAACGTGTTTTTCATTTTATGTAAAGATGCAATTAACTTTCTTCTACCTCATCATCAACATATTGATTTCTTTTATGCTTACTTCTATATTAGTATTGTGGGGAAGATTCACCTTATATATGTTAAGCTATAGCTTTTGCATAATCGGGGAGACTTCCAAAGCCTCCAATTCTAGAAATTCCAAGTGACTGTGATCTATAAAACAGAATTAAACATATATTGAAATTTTAATAAACATAATTTACCTCCTTGAGGTTGGAAGCAACTCACGAATCCTCTGAGCCAGCATTTGAAGAAATGGTGTTCTTTAATAGCAAACACCAACCTACCAAAGTCATGTGCTACCTCCATCATACCTACTGTGCAATCAATCACAACACCATCTGGTGGGCAATAGAGCTCAAGCAAGACTTGCATTGTTAATGGAGTTTGAAATTAATACCTTGGAAACATGTTGCGGATCTGCTCATCACAAAGTTGGGTATAATGTTAATGGAAATATCATACCCAGGAAAAACACATGTTGCACATTCGTTATCATGAAACCCATCATGTGTGTTTCTGCAGAAGGCATGATAGGTCCATATCATAATCTAGAAAATAAAAAGTTTAGAAATTAAATAAAAATATAAAATACATACTCACCTTTTCAAGCTTCCCTTGGACACCCCTCGTATTGACGCCAATAGGATTCATGATGCACCCGGAAGAGAATGACTTGAAATGAACTTCTACTGCATACGTCATAAGTTCATACATCCAATTAGGGTCATTTGGTAGGATGAAGACGACATGGCCAGCTTTGAGCATAAGGGCTTCGGATAAAAGGAATGCATCGCGCATATGGTCAAGTGTGAGAAAGTTCCAATTCTCAACTTTCCCATTGATATTTGAAAGACCATTTAGAAAGTCGAAGAGAATGAAGTCCACAACTGGGAGCAAGGGCCTTTGTATCTTTCGGCACCAATAGTTGAATTGGTGCCGTATATCCATGTTGATGTTGTCTTCTGTGAAAGACATTAACAATTTACTATAGAAGCTAATGAAAACACCCATAATGCCTCGTTATGTTATTGGGGAAACAAAACGAACCTATAAAATAGCTAAGTGAATGAAAAAAGAAACAAATAATATACTACTGTCATATGGTATGTTGTTGATGAGAGTTCCTCCAACTCCTTTTCATAAGCATCTTATCGAGCTGGAATGAAATTACTACCAATAGTCATTGTTGCAAAAAACATGTATTACCACCTTTCATTTATAAAATTCACTTTTGCTTACCTCGAGGTTAACATGATATTCTATGAACCACTTGATCATCATTATTTACTGGTGGAACTTGATCCGGATCTTGGTTGTTTGATGGTTGAACTAGAGCCTAATCCTAATTATTTGGTGGTGGGAGGAGAATTTGATCTAAAGCTTCTTCATCCTCATTTCCATCATTACTTGTATTGCCATCATTATCAACATTGATAACTTCCTTTTGGTCTAGTGTAGAGGTCTCCTTCCTTAGGAGCTCCAACTCCCAAGGGCATTCTATCTCCGTGTCTTTGGAACTCTCACAAATATTGTTAGGTATATTCCTTTATCCCTTACACCCTTTGCAACAAATCGAGTGCAAACTGGTGCCTCAAATGACATGCCTCTATATCGAAGATACTTGTAAATAATATATATTAAAAAAAAGTTTTAGAAATCATATTATACCTATAAACTGCATATCATATGAAATAAGGTTGACCATGTTAGCAATCATAAGTTGTTTTGCTTGTAGACTTCTTTGGCAGCCACCCCTCTTTAATCCCTTTCAATAATGTGTTGATATAACTGTTGAAAGACATAAATATGCCATTTAGATCATCACCAATGTGCAGTGCCAAGAACTTTTCACCTTCATTTATAGTTTGCATGATGTAGATAGCCCTTCTTATCATGTTTTCAAATAGTTCTGGTAGTCCTTTCTCTTTGTTCATCAAGTAAACATTGAGGAACTCCAGAGTCTCTAACTGTTTCTTATATAGGAACTTCAATTTTGCAATATTATAAATTATATCATTTAGAGTTTTGTTCACTGCGAAAGTAACATATGCATAATTGAAAAAAATGAAGTGTGATAAGAAACTTACATTTATGAGAAGAAATTTTGGCTATAATCTCTAGCCACTCCTTTGGCCTATGATTGTTTGCAATGCATACTAGTTTCTTTAACTTTGAAGTCTTTGCATGTTGAATTTTGTATTCAATTTGTACGAACTCAGCCAAGAGCTCTTCCTGACTCTTCTTGGATATGCAAGTTTATAAGCATCTTACTTGACCTTCATCAAAGGCTAAAAATGAAAATAATAAAAAGAGGCTCTTATAAAGTGAAAGGGAAAGACATACCTTACACCAAACAACGAACATAAAATTGATTGGGTTGTTGAACCAAGTTGTATTGTCATTTCGAGTGGATGAGTGCCAAACAAGTGTTGTGAGATCATCACCATAATATTGGCGGATGTCATCCTCACTCAAAAATCAAAGTTGTTAGATTTCATGGATAAGATCTTGCTTTTGAACAATGAATTGCCCAAGCTTACATTTATACACAATAAAACAAGTTAAAGTGGAGTTGGAGGTAAAATTATAAAACTTATACATTGATCTTTTGGCAAGCCAAGATAAGTCTATTGACATCCAGAGGTCCCTTTACGTAAACATGGCCAACTAAAACGTTGATATGGTAGATAGGATTATCGAAAAAATGATCATCGATACACTTCATCCAAGCCCTATATCGGTGGTTACCATCAATAATTTGGAATATTGTCCCCGCAAGTTGTTGAGTCTCAGGATGTTTAATAAGCATATTATCAAATTCCAGGGACTTCCTCTTCCAAATAGAATCCCAACTATTCACAATCTCGAGTGTGACGGTAATGATCTCCGTTGTTCTTAACTTGCAAAAAGAGACTAGAAACACACTGATATTTGTCGCAAGTCCATTTTGTTTGAACAAGCTATATATGTCCGGATTGACATACTTGGATGCTGTGCAGAAAAGGTTTGTCAGCTGCAAACAGTAAAGAGGGATTTCTTTGATCAAGTCACAAGGGTCTGGCCACTTGAACATCTCAAGTGTTTAGTGAACTGTTTTTTCCTTTGTCTATATAATAGTCTCTTAGAAACGCTTGTCCACCACATTGTCAAGAAGGTCTGCAACTCTTTCAACTCCAAGTTGTTCCTTAGGTTCCCTATTATGAACACCATTAGATTGCCCAACTTTAAGAATTTGTGTTGGTGGTGGGCCAATGAGGAGTAATGGTGGAGGTGGTAGTGGTGATGGTGGGGGTGGTGATAGTGGCAGCAGGGGCGAAGGCAATAGTGGCAGTGGTAGTGGCAATGGTGGTGGTGGAGGTGGTGATGGTGGTGGTGGAGGTGGTGATAGCGGTGGTGGAGGTGTTGATGGTGGTGGAGGTGGTGGATATTTAAACAAATGTGTTTTTGTTGATATGCCAATAGACATGTCGATTGTAATGTCGTCATTAGTGCTGAATTAAACTTCTCATGTTTTCTTAGCTTCAACAACTTTTTTATGTGGTATAATTTTCCTTTTCTGCAAAAGAAAAAATTTTGTTAGTCAAACTAAATAAAGATAATAAGAAATTCAAACAGTCAAAGAGAAAAAAGAAAAATCAAGTGGGCACTTTATCTTTAGGGACTTAACCTACCTTAGGGCTCACAGTGGAAAGGTGGCACAGTGGAGCTTTTGAGGTAGCTTGGGGGTGGTTGGGTGGTGAGGAACCTCAAGAGGTGGTATAGCATAGTCTAGGGTGACTTGATCTTTGTGTTTTTGCGCTAAATCATAATAGCTAGTGATCTTACCCTAATATGCCTTAATATACCCTTGAGCCTCCCTTTGACCAATGTTGACCATGTGGTCAAAGCTGGCGCCTAACAATTCTTCCCCCCCAACAAAGTCCTTATCCCAAGGACAAGTTGTATCAGTGATCACTAGGGAATCTTGCTCAAGCTCCTGATCCATCTTCCACAGCTGTATACATCAAGGAGACATTGGGCCTATCACTCTGAGATAGTACACCTTTCAACTGACTGATATAAAATACTGGATGAATTTTCACCTTAGCTGGCAACTGCACCTGATAAGCTGCTTTACCAATGCGCTCTAGCACTTCATATGGACCAGCATATCGATAGAAAAGTTTATCACTCTTCCCTGTTCATAAAGGCACCAAGGTGTTCCACCACTCACTTAACGGAAAGATCACCCTCACAAAGACGAGATCACCCACCTTATATTCTCGGAATTGGCGATGCTCATTGGCAAACTTCTTTGCTCTATCTTGAGCTGCTTGCAAATTTCGTTTGCACACCACCAGAATCTCATCAAGTTCTGTGGTGAGATCAGTTGCCTCAGAATCAAGCTTATCTTGAACGTCCTTACTTAAATGCAATCCCAGCTCCACTGTTGTTTGAGGATGCCTTCCAAACATGGCAAAGTAAGGACTTAGCTTGGTTCCACTGTGTTGGCTATTGTTGTAAGCAAATTGCACCAATGGAAGATATAAATCCCATTGTCCTTGCCTTTGACCAATGCTACAACGTAGCATATCCTCCACCACCTAATTCACATGCTCGGTTTGCCCATCCATCTAAGGATGATCTCCACTCAAGAGTTTCAAAGTCACTTGCATAACCTTTGCAAAGCTTTTCCAAAATCCACTAGTGAACTTTGAATCTTGATCACTAATGATGTCCTCCGGCAAACCAAAATCAGGAAAAACTTTCTCCAAGTAAACCGTAGCCAAGTTTGAGGCAGTGACAGTCTTTTGAAGAGCCAACAACCACACATACTTTGTCAACCGATCCACTATAACCCATACTTGCTCCTTTTGCCTCTGTGTTTGTGGCAAACAAGTGATGAAGTCCATAGAAATACTACACCAACGGCTCTGAGGAATAGGTAAAAGTTGCAAAAGTCCCCTTGGCTTCTCCCATGGCACCTTAACCCGCTGACAAAACTCACATGATTTACAATATTTGAGGATATCAACCTTCATATTCCTCCAATAAAAGTTGTGTAATCAACTCAT
Source organism: Selaginella moellendorffii (assembly GCF_000143415.4). Classification (NCBI taxonomy): domain Eukaryota; kingdom Viridiplantae; phylum Streptophyta; class Lycopodiopsida; order Selaginellales; family Selaginellaceae; genus Selaginella; species Selaginella moellendorffii. The sequence goes on from NW_003314339.1 coordinate 179,764, forward strand.
ATGTCTTCTTTTCCTCAAAATGACCATCCTCTGGATGATCATGATAATGGAATAAAACTTGAGTAATTAACACGTCCACCCATGATAAATATGCACAACCATTGTAGTAGAGAATCCCATCCACCAATGAGAAAGGGGCTTCCATCTAGTCTCACAAAGAGGCCACCTCAACATCTTGAGCCTAAGCATGCTCAACCAACTGCCCAAACTCACTGACCACCATATTTAAATGATGATAAAATCATGTTTGTAATGTCATTACATGACGAACACGAGATAAAGCATCTGCCACCACATTTGATTTTCCCGAACGATGCTTAATAGGAAACTCCCCAAACTCTATGATTTTGACCATCCAACGAGCTTGCCTAGTGTTCAACTCCTTTTGAGTGAAAAGATACACAGGTGGTTTGTGATCTATCAACACTACAAACACTGCACCATAAAGATAGTGCCGCCACATCTGCAAAGCATGAACAATAGAGAATAACTCTTGCTTATATGTGAAATAGTGTTGCTTCACGGAATTCAAAGTTCGACTCTCATATGCAATAGGCTGTCCCTCTTGCATGAGAACTCCTCCCAGTGCATAATGACTCGCATCGCATGTCACCTCATAAGGTTTCGAGGGATTAGCAATGCAAAGCACTGGAGTCTCGCTCAACAATCATTTCAGCGCCACAAAACTCTCCTCTTGTGGCTTCTTCCACTCTAATGATACATTCTTGCGTAACAACCACGTCAAAGGAATAGCCACCTCTGCAAACTTATGCTGAAAACGTCGGTAGTAACTAGCCATACCAAGAAAACTGCATAACTCGGCCACTGTAGTCGGTGTAGGCCAGTTTTCCACCACAGCCACCTTCCTTGGATTCGTCTTGACACCCTTAGATGTCACAATATGGCTTAGATATTGTAGCGCACGTGGTTTTGACCCTTTATCCTATGGTGATTTACCATAGGATAACACCATGAAGCGGAACCTAAACCCTCTTTGTGCCACATGACAGATGCCATGTGTCACATGCCACATGTCCAAAGGAACGTGGTGCGGAACCCAAGTTCAGGGCCTTAGGCCACTGAACGAAGGAACAGTACCAAACCCCCAAACATGGAGCCTAGGAGCAACGAAACCGAACCACGGAGCAACTCCCAAGTATATAACTCAAGGAGCGAAGGGACAGGAGGCCGGAGTGACTTTGTACAGTCCTAGAGCAACCAACATCCCAATGCTAGGACTAGCACGCAAAATGGAGTCAAACAGAGTTTGGAATTATTTTGGCATACCAGTGGCTAACATAAGGACATGGGTACTCCACCAGCTAGCATGGAATGGAACTTGGGCTTAGACCCAAGCCAGATGCAGAACAAAGACAGGCACGCAAGCGGAAGCTATACTATGCCTCAGGTTGGTTGGCCATGCCCAACCTACCCACTATCCCTACTATACATTTGGAACCCCCCACCCCTTTGAGGAACACACGCTTTGGGCTTTCACCCCAAGCCTCCCTTAGTATCAGAGCTGGGTTTACCTTCACGATTGCCACGAGCTCCTGATGCTAAGTCATGGGATCAATATTTAACAAGCATTCTTCCACTTGTCCGAGCAGAGTCTGCCAAACACTTAGGCCGCGTACAAGTGGGACAACAACAGCACTACAACTCCCATCATCGTCCACCTGCGGAGTACAAAGTGGATGATTTAGTGTTAGTCCATTTTCCCCATCTTACGGTACGTGGTTTATCTAAGGGGCTCCTTACGCAGTGGAAAGGACCGTATCGGGTGTTGTGGCAAGTTGGACCGCAAGTTTATGAGGTTTAGCATGACGTTCAGCAGGCTGATCCTCCGGAGATTGTGCATGTGTAGCGGTTAAAACGCTTCATACAAAGGGATCAGGAGCAGTTAATACCGTTTACAGATCTGCCGATGCCTCCACCTGACATTCCTCCAAATCCCGGCCCATCTACAAGAGAACCCTGACAGCCTTCCACTATTCCGAGAGGAGGGGATGATGTGAGGGCCAAATGTACGGCTACGATGCCATATACTAATATTAGCGTAGTGGGATTTTGGAAGCCGTCGGATTGGTTTCAATCCGGACCACTCGCTCCTATATATAAGCTAAGGTTTTTGGGCTAATTAATATGCACATTTCTGTATTCCCTTTCCGCACTCACAGTGGTAACTACAAACAAATAAAAGGTTAAGAGCAATACATCACAGCCGTTGGATTAAAGGATATCTTAGAATATACCATCCAAACCGTTAGGTTTTAGTGCGGCTACGGTTTCGCGAGGTGAGAGAGACTCGGGTATTCGTCTTCCTTTGTGCAGCGGAAAGCTGCCATCTCTCGATGTTTGGGTGGCTTGAATCCCTCAGAGCTTTCCATCCGGTTGCACCCAGACAAAGGCGACGTTTTCCATCCCTTCTCTCTCAACTACACAACGGGCCTGTCGTGCCGGACTTGGGACGAGCTGGTCCAGGAGCTCAGCTGCATCTATTCTGACGCAATTGCTTCGCTCCCTGACACATCCCTTCCGGACTCCAAGACGCGGCAAAATGCGGCGATCATCCAAGGCATCCAGCCGCCCAAGGACGAAAGGGAGCCGGCTTGGATGTCGAAAACCGAAAACCGAAAGATTCCAAGGATTCAAATGAAGAAACCTCGATACCCAAAGAGCCTCACCATGGATTTTAGACGATTCCTGGTGCCGGATAGCCACACACAAAAAAAATTCGAAAAATGGATGGATTTAACAGCAAATGAAATCAATCAAGATGTGGACGTTAGATCTTGCTTCACCTGATATATAGAAGCGACTATGTTCAGGAAGTGAAATCTCCCATTACCAAGACAAAATATGTAGATCCTATTTTAAAAGCTTCGAAGTGATTACTGTATTGATGCTATTCGTGATGGATAAAGTAGTATCCTAAGAATTACAACGACTTCCATCATTACACCATCCAAGGCGTCGTTGCCCTCACGAAGAACAGCTTCGGTCAAATCCCGGAGAAGAATCCAGTACCGTGGTTGCGAGAATGGGCATTTTGACAAGGCCGTTCACGAGATCCTGCGCAAGACCATTGTCTGCTGGATAGCTCTCACGCAAGTTTCAACTTGAGCGCCGCCAGGAGCATGTTTGAGAGCATGAAGATGCGCACCTTGGTTTCCTGGACCACCAACGCTCAAAACGCTTGAAGGACAAAATCAGGAGTCAGAACCATACTCAGGTGCTTCAATCCCTTTCGAAAGCTTCCACAGTCAGACCGTTTGCTTCTACATCCCAAAGAAACCAGGGGATACCTCCAAACCATTCAAACGCCATTTCAGCAGCATTCACTCTCTGCGTTATCTCTTTGGCTTCTTCCGATCCACTCTCGTAGTCTGTCACGCGTTTCCTCCAAGAAGACACAAGAGCATCGTACTCCTGCTTTTCCCACGCAGGCAGATAGCGAGTGAACGTTGTCCGCTTGGCTTTTCTGACATTGAACTCGTCTGGTGATGAAGCAGCAACAAGGGTTTTATTTCCAACCATCCGCCACAGATCGATGAGATGGTATCTACTTTGCTGTCCAGCATGATCTCCTGAGGGAAGTCTTCTCTATTCACCACCCTGAGCTTGTTACCCTTGAACATCAAAACAGTCGCTCTGGACTCGTAGATCATGACCGGAAGTACCAGACGAATGCAGATTTACCAACCCCCGAATTTCCATTCAAATGGCAGCACAACATCCACATGAACGGCACCAGGATCTTCCTGATCTCTTTGTACAACCCATCGAATATCTCCTTCAGGTACAACTTCAGAATATTGCTGTGGAATGTGGTCAGACGAGCACCTTGAGCAAGAAATTTCATCCGTTCCAGATGGAACATTGATCCACCATGCCTGCTGAGATCTCCTAACATAGACTGCATGTTCCCATATTATTGTACGTTTTAATTGAAAAGCATTTAGCTCAAGCGTTACAATGAGCTATCCAATAAGAGCACAACTCCTTAAAATGGACATTCCAACAATGGCCTAATCTTCATTATTGAGCTTAGTCTTGGGTTCATTTTAAAAGATTGTAACCGAGCTTAGTCTTTGTACTGTGGGTTCCTTGTAAAAGATTGTAATTAGAAGCTCTATTAGCTAAAAGAGTGATGGAATCACAAGGAATCCAATCACGGTGGCGTTCTTCAGGCCACTTTAGCACACGACAATGACATCCTCAATGTTAACAATCCACCTTGCGTGTACTAGTGCTCCACGATCGGGCAAGTCTCTGCATAGGTTCATCATTTGGCGAGGAGCCCCACGTAGCTACATGTTATAACTTATGCTCTAGCATTCTTGAGGCCAGTTTCGTCCTACTAGATGGTACATCCTGACAAAGAACTTTTCTGATTTCGGAAGTGAATGTGATCTAGTCGGGAGCCATTCCTTCCAAGACCATCTCCTGGTAGAGGATCAAATTAAAGCGTGGAAGAAATTCCCAGTGAGAGCGTAGGCCTAGCAGTCCATGCGACAATGTTGTGGCACTCGGGCATTTGATCGAACATTGCCCGTGCCATGTGTGTGTCGTTTTGAGTGTAGAACTCATGCTTTTCCACGGTATGTATGGTTCTTCTCATGCTCATTTTGCTTATACTATTGTCCAGATTGCTTCATTCCTCATAGATGTATTTTCCAAGAATGATCTTGCGGAAGCTCCCAAGCCGGTCGAACCACCGCCTCCTAAAATCATCGAGTGGGAACCATTGAGGGGCTCTTCTCCCGACGTGGATTTGCCTGGCGCAAATGGAGGCCTGTAGTTCATCAACATCCAAGGCGTGGAGTGACCACAATGCAACTTGTGATGAGACGAGTTTGTGACCTTTGTATTATGCCTTCTGCTCTTTGGAAACTTTTGAGACAGCTTGCTCTCAGCTGATTGAGTTTAAGCTCGGTCAAGGCTTTCACAAGATTGGACAATAGTGTGAAAGACAAATGCCAAAACCATGTGTTTGAGGACAAGCTTAACTAGCTAGTTGCACCAAGATCACCACCAATTCCATGAGGTGTAACTTGTTTATGTTGAATCTAGGATTTTCCTCGAGAGCTTCCCTGGTTTATTGGATGTCTGGTGCAACCCTGGAGTTTTTTTTGCAGGTGAGTAAGCTTTCACGGTTTCAGAGCACTATATTATTGCCAAGAAAAGGCATCAAAAGTTGGAGCAGGATTTGAAAGGATCAAAACCTATGGACCTCCAAGCTTTGACAACCAAGTGAAGAGTAGATGGGACCAGGGTGCCTGGATCAAATCAAACTCGAGCTCAGACAAGCCATCTTCCACGACAATACCTTAAACGGCTGTTGCTGGTTCTTGTTGCAGCATACTTACGCTTTGTTTCTCAAAAGTAGCCTTTGCATCAGCTGCTTGTCAGATTGAGACGAAGAGTCCACCCATTTTGTTTGCCATGGCCTCGCCAGAGCATGGAGCAAGTGAGAGTTTCATTCCATCGAGAAGAGAATGGTTTCTTTCTTGAGCTTGACTGCAGCAGATTTTTCTAGACATGCAAAACGAAAGAAATCTTATAAAACCCACCTTGCATATGTCTCATGAATAAGTTCGGACTTTTCAGGAGTATCGGTGGGCCTCAAGCTCCTCTTTGTTTATAAATTGTTTATAAATGTAAATGCTCTTGTGCAGGAAGCTTATGAATACTTCTTATGAAAAGCACCTCAACTCTTGTATCCATTTTCGTGGCTCGATTTTGGTAGCATCTGTAATGTTATGCGGCTGTAGAGTGGCTGTTGCCTGATGCATTCTTGAAACACTTTGCTCTCTTTAACAGAAGAAACAGTCTGTTGTAACACACAAAGCTTAGACATTTTTCACCCCAAAAGGAAAGAAATATACCTTGAGGTATAGCCTGAAGCCGTGTCCCACAACTTGACGCCCAAGGAAGTTAATCGCCCAAGGAAGTTAATCACCCATGTCGGAACAAGGTCGAGCTTAAGGTCCAGGTGCATTACTGCTCTGTAAAAGAAGTAGTGACTATCTTAAGAAGAAAACAAAAAAAAAAAAAGAAACTAATAGTGTACCTTATGTAGCATTTCTCGTCGCTAATCTTCTGGAGGATGAATCCACCGTTGGCTTCCATGCGAATGACGCCCTCTTTTGGAGGAGGCAAATGAGAAGCATTAAAACCATGGATGGTCTCCTTGACGATAGTCTCTGCTTCCTGGGGGACCTGGCAAATCACCACCATTGGAGTGAATAAAATAACAAAAGAGGCACAGTGATTGATAGCTTAACTGTTCGCAAGCAGCCAACCACGGCATCCAATTCAGGTAGCTCCAGTTCGAAAGACGTGACCAGCATTTCTCTTGTCGCAAATGGCCATGGAACCTTGCACCTGGCAAGAGCTTGTAGAATTTAAACGCGGGACAGAGGACCACCATCGCTGTGGCTTTTGGATTGATCAGCAGGGCACAAGGGATATACGTTGCAGTGAAAGCATTGCTTTCCCACAGTTCATCTTTCGCCCTTTTTGCTCTAAATACTCTTGTTGTGGACAGCCACCTTTTGGCCCCGAGTACTTTCCATGCATTGCCCCCTCTTCTTCACACAGGGTGTGACTTGAAATTTCATGGATTTTTTCTTGTTGCTGCTAGGAACAAGCATCAAACTTGGATAGAACACGACAAGAAAGCCCCTTGATGAAATCTCAAGCTCCCCAGGATTTGAAAGAACAGAGAAGTACCTCCAGCCTTGTACTCTTAACTTTGCTGCTAATCAAGAGTGTGCCTGGATCAATTTAATCTTCAATGCTCAAACAAGCCATCTTCGGACATTCAGTCGTTGGATGCAGGGAAACCTTGTTTCTCAAAAGAAGAAAAGGTAGGTTATCCCAGGGATTCAGTGGTGAAATCTTCATTCCATAATGGTTGAGCTTCACAACCGCAGAAAGGATGACAGCCTTATAAAACGTTGCTTAGAAATGAGCGAGAGCTTACGCCGTTATGGTGAAGGTATGATATACGTTAAGAAGCAATTAGTGTCCGATTTGGACGGGAACCTGATGGCCGGATATCTGGCTAGAATAAACAAATATATTGGCAGGGTCACAGGTTCGAATCCACAGCCAGAGACCCAATCAAATTTTTTTTGCAACGCTTCTCCCTCCTTTGCATTTTGCAAGCTACTGTGATCAGAGTGAGCTCTTCTGCCTGCAGTCATCTACTTGTCGTCCATAGCCCAAGACTACAGCATGTCCACGATCATGGAACACTTAAGATGCTTGGTGGATCTGCTGGGGAGATCTGGGAAGCTAGACGAGGCCAGTGTCGAGCCAAATTTCAGCGCTGGAGAATGAAAGAGTGGGGAAAAGTCTGATGCTAGTGCAGCTCCAACCATTCTTCTCAATCCCTGTCGATTACACTCGAAGGAATGTCCCCGAATGAGGCTCGAATGTGCTCTTGGCACAAGTGATCCAGGCCACAGAGTCGACTAGCGCGTGGATCTCCCCCGGATCGGCATTGATAGCTGCCAAGAGAAATAACTGGATGCTCGAAAAAAGAGTAACAAGGGCAAATGCCGCAATTGCAATCTTCCACGAGAAAGAACCTCGATCTTTCATCTTCTGGAAGATTTCCAGCGCCCGCACTTTCCATACCTTTCTATGACCAGATTAGCAAGGAACCTCGAGGCCGCTGGAGACGATTTTCCTCATGGATGCGCCTTCCCCCTCCCAGATCTGTGCTCACCGCATTCTCGCCCAGGCGCCCACCGCTGGAGATCGCTCCTCCTTCCTGCAAATCTTTGCTGGATGGCACCTCCTCGTCAAGGCTCAAGAACGATGCCATGGAAAACCACCGCCATTGCCATTATACGCTACTGCTGCACATTTTCGATCCAGGGGGCTCTTTACCCGGGCGGTCTGCTGCTGCCAGGCGTGCTCTATGAGTCGAGCAGCATGGTCTTTCTTCTCAGTCTCAGACCTCTTCAAACTAGGCTCACATGCACAAGCACTGCTTTTCCGCGGTATGTATGGTTCTTCTCGTGCTCATTTTGTTTATACTCTTGTCCAGTCCAGATCGCTTCATTCCTCGTCTTCGCCACCCTTTGGCCTCGAGCATTTTCCAAGATCAAATGGAGGCCTGTAGTTCATCAACATCCAAGGCGTGGAGTGACCACAACGCAACTTGTGATGAGATGAGTTGGTGACCTGGTATATGCTTTTTGTGTTATGCCATCTGCTCTTTGGAAACTTTTGAGAAAGCTTGCTCTGAGCTGATTGAGTTTGAGCTTGGTCAAGGCTCTCACAGGTTTATTGGATCTCTGGTGCAACCCTGGAGTTTTGTTTGCGGGTGAGTAAGCTTTCACGGTTTCAGAGCAATATATTATATTATTGCCAAGAGAAGGCATCAAAACTTGGAGCTCCAGAGTCTCACGCCCCGAGGATTTGAAAGGATCCAAACCTATGGACCTCCAGCTTGGACAACCAAGTGAAGAATAGATTCCCGGGACCATGGTGCCTGGATCAAATCAAACTCGAGCTCAGACAAGCCATCTTCCAGAACAATATCTTAAACGGATGTTGCTGGTTCTTGTTGCAGCATACTTATACTTTGTTTCTCAAAAATAGCTTCTGCATCAGCTGCTTGCTCAGATTGAGATGCAGAGTCCATCCAACCCGTTTTGTTTGCCATGGCCTCGCCAGAGCATGGAGAAAGTGAGAGTTTCATTCCATCGAGAAGAGAATGGTTTCTTTCTTGAGCTTGACAGCAGCAACGCGCTGCGCGCCATGTGCCCACAAAACGAAAATCTCTTGCGCCGCTGTTTACATTATGGTATACGTTAAGAAGCAATTAGTGTAGACTTTGGACGGGAACCTGATGGCCGGATATCTGGCTAGAATAAAAAAATATATTGGCAAGGTCACAGGTTCGAACCCACAGCCAGAGACCCAATCAAATTTTTTTGTATGAACGAGGGATTTCTCTTCTCCGCAAAGTCGCTCTCGGCAGCGTTGCTGGAGCTAAATCTTCTCTCGTGCCGATCCCCCCGAATGATCCACGCCGCCGCGCCGGGTTCAGGCTCTTGGATCGCGCGATACTCCCTTTCGCTGGCAAATGCGAGCAGCAAGAACAGGGCATTCGATCGATGCGGCGTCAATCTTGTTCGATTAGGAGTTCCGTGATCGTCTCCTGGAACGCGATGGTGACCGGGCATCCCGCATCCGAGAGTGAGAGTCTATGTTTGATTGCGTCTCAGAGCGCCATGGAACTCGATGATAATGGCGCTCGCGCAGCAGGGGCAAATTGTGGCAGCGAAATCGAGCTTGGGCAAAAACGCCGGGCAAGGATCTGGTGTCCTGGACGAATCTACTGCCCAGAATGACAGGACGTTCCATGGGTTCCCCTTCCAGCAGTGAATAGCAGAGGGGGGATTTGGCCACCTCCAAAGAAATCTTTGATTTCATGCCGGATGAAGACGGTATTGATTCGGCCAGTAGCTGCTCTCCAGGATCCGCGCGTGGATCGTCTGGCCTCGCAGCCCCTGGATGTCGTCCACGTGGACAATCAGATGGATTCCAAATCTTGTTTTTCAAATAAGAGGTGCTGAAATAATATTTTGTTATCTCCCAGTGTTCATGGCTTTGTGGTTATAGCATGCACGCTGTAATGTTCTATTGTGAAGGGTTGCTGGGTTCAATTCCCATCCGCCTCGACTTTCAATTAAGAATAGTACGGTGTTAGGGTCGCCCCCTAACATGAACACTATTTTATTATTTTATTATTTTATTATTAAATTAACTGTGTTGAGTTTCTGGACCATTTTATTATTTTCCTTTTTCTTAACACTATACAATTTACTAGTGAGAGTGGCTCTCCTCAAAATCTCACCTAAGATTAACTGTGTTGTTAAGTTGGTACTAGATCATAGTAAAGAAGCAAAACCAAACTTGTAATCAATGGAATCCATTATTACAGACTTAAACAAACAGATCATTAAAAAGTATTAACTTAGGTGCATCTCCACTGTACTCATGCAATCAAATTTTGTGGAAGGGAAGATATATATTTGATTTGCTCCAGTAGCACACAAACAGCACAAACATGCCATTGAGCTTACCAATTCGATCATATATACCAAACTCTCATCAGTTGTCACTTCAGCATAATCTATCAATCACACGCAATGTTGTGCCATTGAATTCTCAATGACCCTGCCAGCATATGCAAGCCTTCCTCACCATTTGAACAAGAAAGATGCTAGACAACAAGCTAGAAATAGTGAATGAGAATGAACTTTTAAACGCAGTTTATATTAGTGGTAACTACAAACAAATAAAAGGTTAAGAGCGATACATCACAGCCGTTGGATTAAAGGATATCTTAGAATATACCATCCAAACCATTAGATTTTAGTCGGTGAGAGAGACTCGGGTATTCGTCTTCCTCTGTGCAGCGGAAAGCTGCCATCTCTCGATGTTTGGGTGGCTTGAATCCCTCGGAGCTCTCCATCCGGTTGCACCCAGACAAAGGCGACGTTTTCCATCCCCTCTCTCTCAACTACACAACGGGCCTGTCGTGCCGGACTTGGGACGAGCTGGTCCAGCCGGCTTGGATGTCGAAAACCGAAAACCGAAAGATTCCAAGGATTCAAATGAAGAAACCTTGATACCCAAAGAACTCAGCTGCATCTATCCTGACGCAATTGCTTCGCTCCCTGACACATCCCTTCCGGACTCCAAGACGCGGCAAAATGCGGCGATCATCCAAGGCATCCAGCCGCCCAAGGACGATGGATGGATTTAACAGCAAATGAAATCAATCAAGATGTGGACGTTAGATCTTGCTTCACCTGATATATAGAAGCGACTATGTTCAGGAAGTGAAATCTCCCATTACCAAGACAAAATATGTAGATCCTATTTTAAACGCTTCGAAGTGATTACTGTATTGATGCTATTCGTGATGGATAAAGTAGTATCCTAAGAATTACAACGACTTCCATCATTACACCATCCAAGGCGTCGTTGCCCTCACGAAGAACAGCTTCGGTCAAATCCCGGAGAAGAATCCAGTACCGTGGTTGCGAGAATGGGCATTTTGACAAGGCCGTTCACGAGATCCTGCGCAAGACCATTGTCTGCTGGATAGCTCTCACGCAAGTTTCAACTTGAGCGCCGCCAGGAGCATGTTTGAGAGCATGAAGATGCGCACCTTGGTTTCCTGGACCACCAACGCTCAAAACGCTTGAAGGACAAAATCAGGAGTCAGAACCATACTCAGGTGCTTCAATCCCTTTCGAAAGCTTCCACAGTCAGACCGTTTGCTTCTACATCCCAAAGAAACCAGGGGATACCTCCAAACCATTCAAACGCCATTTCAGCAGCATTCACTCTCTGCGTTATCTCTTTGGCTTCTTCCAATCCACTCTCGTAGTCTGTCACGCGTTTCCTCCAAGAAGACACAAGAGCATCGTACTCCTGCTTTTCCCACGCAGGCAGATAGCGAGTGAACGTTGTCCGCTTGGCTTTTCTGACATTGAACTCGTCTGGTGATGAAGCAGCAACAAGGGTTTTATTTCCAACCATCCGCCACAGATCGATGAGATGGTATCTACTTTGCTGTCCAGCACGATCTCCTGAGGGAAGTCTTCTCTATTCACCACCCTGAGCTTGTTACCCTTGAACATCAAAACAGTCGCTCTGGACTCGTAGATCATGACCGGAAGTACCAGACGAATGCAGATTTACCAACCCCCGAATTTCCATTCAAATGGCAGCACAACATCCACATGAACGGCACCAGGATCTTCCTGATCTCTTTGTACAACCCATCGAATATCTCCTTCAGGTACAACTTCAGAATATTGCTGTGGAATGTGGTCAGACGAGCACCTTGAGCAAGAAATTTCATCCGTTCCAGATGGAACATTGATCCACCATGCCTGCTGAGATCTCCTAACATAGACTGCATGTTCCCATATTATTGTACGTTTTAATTGAAAAGCATTTAGCTCAAGCGTTACAATGAGCTATCCAATAAGAGCACAACTCCTTAAAATGGACATTCCAACAATGGCCTAATCTTCATTATTGAGCTTAGTCCTGGGTTCATTTTAAAAGATTGTAACCGAGCTTAGTCTTTGTACTGTGGGTTCCTTGTAAAAGATTGTAATTAGAAGCTCTATTAGCTAAAAGAGTGATGGAATCACAAGGAATCCAATCACGGTGGCGTTCTTCAGGCCACTTTAGCACACGACAATGACATCCTCAATGTTAACAATCCACCTTGCGTGTACTAGTGCTCCACGATCGGGCAAGTCTCTGCATAGGTTCATCATTTGGCGAGGAGCCCCACGTAGCTACATGTTATAACTTATGCTCTAGCATTCTTGAGGCCAGTTTCGTCCTACTAGATGGTACATCCTGACAAAGAACTTTTCTGATTTCGGAAGTGAATGTGATCTAGTCGGGAGCCATTCCTTCCAAGACCATCTCCTGGTAGAGGATCAAATTAAAGCGTGGAAGAAATTCCCAGTGAGAGCGTAGGCCTAGCAGTCCATGCGACAATGTTGTGGCACTCGGGCATTTGATCGAACATTGCCCGTGCCATGTGTGTGTCGTTTTGAGTGTAGAACTCATGCTTTTCCATGGTATGTATGGTTCTTCTCGTGCTCATTTTGCTTATACTATTGTCCAGATTGCTTCATTCCTCATAGATGTATTTTCCAAGATAAATGGAGGCCTGTAGTTCATCAACATCCAAGGCGTGGAGTGACCATAATGCAACTTGTGATGAGACGAGTTTCAAAGAGTGGTAGGCAATACACATTCGCATTGAACCGTCCTTCTTCTTCACAAGCAAGACTGGAGCACCAAATGGAGACTTACTTGGCTGAATAAATCCAAACTCAAGTAACTCCTTGACTTGTCGTTGAACTTCCTTATCCTCTGCATAACTTAACCGAAATGAACGCCGGTAAATTAGCTGCATGCCTGGCTCTAATGTAATCCCATGCTCCACACCTCGTAACGGAGGCAATCCATGAGGAAGTTTAGATAGAAAAACATCAGAAAACTCGTCAAGTACATCCCATACTGCTACTTCTCCCCACACGTGCCTTGGTCCCCCAAGTCATGAACAAACAACAAGTAACTCCAAAGTGCTTTTCCATTACGACAAGCCCGCTTTAAAAATGTAGCAAAGAGCATAATAACTGGTGGCTGAACGCCCTCGCCAAACTACACATCTTTAACGCCACCATACTTCAGCAAAATACGCTTAATACTCCACTTTATCTTTGAATCCACCTTCACCAACCATGGTATCCCAAGAATGAGATCCACACAATGGATATCCGTGAGATAAAAAGTCTCCACAAGTGTGGTTTTGCCAACCAACACTTCCAACCCCTCGACACAAGCATCGAAATGTTGAGTAGAGGTAGCTACACCTCCCACTATGTATGGAAGAACTCCGTGTGTGACCAAGCCATGCTCCGCAACAAACTTTGCCGAAACAAAGTTGTCATCGCTCCCACTATCCAGTAAAATCTGCACTGGATTGCCTTGGAACACGCCCTCCAGCATTAAAGCTGATTCATGCGTATCCTCGAACTCCATCTTGTTCCACACATAGTTGAGCTGACGAGTAACGATCGAAAGTCTCTTCCTCCGACCGGAATGGTCATTTTCGTCATCCTTATGCTGCAAAGTTTGCAACTTTTTAGTATCTGACTTACCGTGAGAAGAAGATTGGCCATTCTTCTTGTCCTACTACTTGTTCTTCAACTGCAGACAATTAGCCTTGTAGTATCCAAGTTCGCCGCAATGATGACAACCCTGTATATAATTCTTCATAAAGAACTTTTGCTTCTTGGACCCCTTTGCATCCGAAGTAGTCACCACTGACTTCAACTTGTGATGCTTGTTCCCATCCTTGTGTCCATGGCGATCATCACGACAATTCTTGACAGAAGGACTCCGTGAACGCTTGCGAGATTTGTGCTTATCATTGTCAAGTCGACGAGCTGCATCAAAGAGCACCTCCAAACTCTTTTTAGGTTGAGAATGACGCAAGTGTTGCTGCATGCTCTCACTATGTAAGCCATCAATGAAGTAGGACTTATTCTGATCTGGATCTTTCGTTGGAACATGACTAATCAAGCGAGTAAGCTTTTCAATATAGTCCCCGAGCGTCATTTTCCCTTGCTGGAAATGTTGAAGTTCTATACGAGCATTCTCCATGTTGTAATAAGGGGCAAAATGTCAACGGAAAGCAGCCTCAAACTCATCCATGATAGACACTAGTGGTTTCTTATCCGCATTATGAGACTCCTCAAGCTAATTTCACCATTGAAGACTTGCATCATGCAAAACCATTGGAATAGCCACTAAAGCCTTTGCATCTGGAGTTCCTCTAGCAGCCAAGAACTTCTTCACATTGGCTAGCCAAGCGAGACACTCGTCCATACCACCATTACCGAAAAAAGTTGGAATCTTGAGTCGATCTACCAAAGAAGGCTTACTTGGAGCGCTACCCTGTCCAGCCTCAAGTGCCTCAACACGCCCACGCATGGTATCCATCATGCCATGCATCTCATCTTGCATCTCTTGCTGATTTCGATTAAGGGCTCGCAACTCATGAACCACATCTTGAATGGTCCAAATCTCCATAGCTTCGTCAACATCATCGTCAGCACCACCATCGACAATAGGATTCCAGTGTTCAACTTAGTCGGCCATCGCAACCAACTCCTCTGATACCAATGTTATGATCTGGCGCAAAAAGACAGATATCGAATCACCCTAGACTATGCTATGCCTCACCACCCAACCACCCCCAAGCTACCTCAAAAGCTCCATTGCACCGCCGCTCCACTGTGAGCCCTAGGGTAGGTTAAGTCCCTTACCCTAACATGCCTTGAGCCTCCCTTTGACCGATGTTGACCACGTGGCCAAAGCTGGTGCCTAACACTTGCCCAAGCTCGATCTTGGGCACTTTAGGGGCCAGAGGGGCTGAGGTTATTTCAATAACTTTACCCCCCTTGGTAGCCAAAGTGCCCAAGTGTGAGACATAAAATCCCTAAGCCCCAAAGAGGAGCCGAAAGGGTGCCATGTAGCAATGGCTAAAGTGGAAGCCAAATGAGTGTAGCAAATATGGACTAAAAGCTCTGACTCAAAACATTAAGAGTGGGAGTGGAACTTTCAATGAAGTGCTCAAGGAATGAGCATGAAGCGAACAATAAGTGAGTCTCTAAAAACGGGACACAAAAGGACTAACACATGACACATGGAGGAGTTCGAGATGGAATCCGAGAAAATAGAGTTTGAGATGGAGTTTGAGATGGACCCGAGATGGAGTTTGAGATGGACTCGAGATGGAGTTTGAGATGGACTCGAGATAGAATCCGAGATGGAGTCTGAGATGGACCTGAGATGGAGTCCGAGATGCAACTAAGACCGAGACTGAGATCGAGACCAAGATTGAGTCCGAGTCCGAAACCGAGATCGAGACCGAGTTCGAGTCCAAATCTGAGTTTGAGTCCGAATCCAAAAATCCAAATACTAATATAGGTTGTTGGGTGAAAGCCCAAAGTGATCGTCCCCCGGGGCGGGGGCTGTAGAGGGTTCTAAAAGTATAGTAGGGAGAGTGTGGGGGTTGGACCCTAGTGGAGCCAGTTTGGCCAAAAAAGGTCAATTTGGCCCAAGAAGGCTGTACTTAGGTGTTGGGTGATGAAATAACTACTAGGAAGTCCAAAGTTAAAGTGAATATGGACCGATAAGTGGGGTAGCTTGGTGAAGTATTCAAGAGCCAGCTCTAGTTCCCTTAGAAGATCGAATAGTCGATACTCCCAATCCAAGCATAGGTGGCACTACCTACTTGGATACTTGGCGTGGCTCAACAAAACCTCACTCTTAGCCCATAGCTAGAGCACCCGAGACGGAGTCCGAGATGGAGTCCGAGATGGAGTCCGAGATGGAGTCCAAGATGGAGTCCAAGATGGACCCAAGATGGAGTCCAAGATGGACCGAGACGGAGTCCGAGATGGAGTCTGAGATGGACCCAAGATGGAATCCGATATGGAGTCCGAGAAGGACCTGAGATGGAGTCCGAGGTCGAGACCGAGACCGGGACCGAGACCGAGACCGAGACCGAGACCGAGACCGAGACTGAGACCGGGACCAAGACTGAGGCCGAGGCCGAGACCAAGCCCAAGCCCGAGTCCGAGTCCGAGTCCGAGTCCGAGTCTAAGTTCGAGTCTGAGAGGGTGAAAGCCCAAAGCATTCGTCTCCCAGACCCTGAGGGGTTTGGTGAGCTCCAAAAGTATAGTAAGGGGGAGGATTGCAGTGGAGCCAGTTTGGCCAGGAAAGGCTAGTTTGGCCAGGAAAGGCTAGTTTGGCCTAGGAAGGCTATACCTAGTGTTGGGTGATGAGCTGCCCACTGGGAAGTCCAAGACTAGAGTGAACACGGACCGATAAGTGGGGTAGCTTGGTGAAGTGTTCAAGAGCTGGCTCTAGTTCCCCCGGGAGATCAACTGGCCGATGCTCCCAGTCCAAGTGTGGGTGGCACTACCTACTTGGATACCTGGCGTGGCTCAACGGAACCTCTCTTTAAGCCCATGGCTAGAGCACCCAAAGGCGGGAGGCGGGGAGAGTACCCACGAGGCTCGTGTAAGGCCACGGTGTTCCGAAATGTTGCCCTGAAGTCCTAGACTATGAAAAGGAAAGGGAGCCGTCCTCTAGTGTAGAGACCAAGGATACGGTCATATGAGGAGGAAGTCCCAGAGGACCGAGGGACTTAGTGGTTGGGCTTGTGGGCCTTGATCTAGTGGCAATGTTGGCGATCAAGGCCATGGACAAAAAGGGACTTGGTGGGGACTGGAAAAGGGATATTGGGGAAAGTTAATCCCCATGTCTGTGGGCATTCTAAGGATGCTAAGGAGGGGATCTGGGATGATCACTCGTGGATAGATGGCCCAACCTTTGAGAAACGGGACTGTGATGCAGGTGGTGTGAAACCACTGGTGTGACCAAGGTGAAGGGGCATGGCTTTAGCGCAACAGGCTAATATGTCAATGGTACCTTGGGGTGTCGGTCATAGGATCGGACACGTGGAGCACTTGGACCAAGTGTAAAGGTTAAGTGGCGGGGATGCCATTTTTGGGGCTAGCAAGCTCAAGTCCGAAATAGAACTTAGGGAGGTTCTAAGTGAGACTCCTCCAAGTGGTTGGAGGTGTGGTTAAGTGACTAAAGTAGAATGGAAAAATTAGTCACTTACAACTTGGTATCGGAGCTATTCCTTAGTGCGACTTTTATTGGTGCTCAAGTATATCACCATTAATGTTGGCATCAGAAGGTCCTAGGGGTGGGCCTATCCTTGAGTAGCATGTCGAGAGGACATGGCTCTCCACTCAAGTTCATACGTGAACTTGGGCGTGATGTGGTGGATAGAAAAGGGACAATAATGGAACGACTTTGGGATTTTGGGAATAGTATAAGGGTTTCCTCAAAGTTTGTAGGATGTGATCCAGATGAACGTTTAACGCAGCAAACGAGCTAATATAATTGTGGTAAACACCTATAGTTGGGATCACGGGGAAGATAGAGACTCCAAAGCAATAAAGGAGTCACAAGATTACCCTCATATAGTTGAGATTGGTGCTCATGGATGTGAGACCAAAAGAAATGACCGTAGGAGGTCAAATACGGAAAATGATACAAGTCCTTGAAATGGTAGCCGAAGCTACCTCTAACAAATGCTGGAACAACCCAAGGAGTTGGGGGTGTACTTAGAGGATGAGTTGGTGTTCTCATCACATGGACAAATAGTCTTAAGGGGCAAAATGTTGCCCCAAGAGAACAAATCAAGTGTCAAAGTAACACTTGCAAAGATGGTCTTTATGAGTAGGACCTGAATACAAGAAGTTGTATTCTAGTGAGCTGACACCTCAAAGGTAGGACCTCACGGGTCGTCGGATGACAAAGTCCAAAAAGCTGGATGACCCAAATAGAGTCAAGGAATAATCCTAAAGGATTGATGGAAGCATTTGGACTGAGGTGTGTTGTACCCCACGAAGGATGGAGGGATCATAGGATCCAAATATGAGAACAAAGGGTATCTCATCGATGGCAAAATGTGCCATGCTAAAGTCGTGGGAAAGGTGTTCCCCAAAAAAGAAAGCAACTTTGGCATAGAGTTGTGTGGGAACACTATGGTGCAATGCTAATTGATAGTTGGCATGAAAAACAATTGCTTTGGTCTCGGCAAAGACCTAGACACAAGTAAGAAGTGTCATAGAGGTAGGCTCGTGGAGCCGTTAGTGTGGAGACACCAAATGTGCCAAAGTGAGATTCCTTGAGGTTATGTTGATGGGTTCATAGGAACCCTTTGCCAAGGGAATGGCATAGCCTAAGCTGGAAGGCATGTGGTTGGAGTGTGGTGACCCAGATAATGATGGAGGTGTGGAAGCACCAAGCAATGAGTTGTAAGACTTAACAACTATGGGGCAACTAAAGAAGAGGTGCAAGATAATTAATTAAATTGATAGAAGGTAACTACCTAAGACTTCTTATGGGCATATAAAGACCCATGAGTAGCAATGTTAATCCCGGTGTGGGGGATGACAAGGTGAGCATACTCGAATTGAGGAACCACTCCCTAGGCTATCAGGTAGGTTCATCCCTACGAATACTTGTTAAGGCATGCTGGAAAGGGCAAAGCTATCCTCCTAGTTTGGAGGAGAATAATTGAGGGAAACATATAAGACCAAAAAACAAAGTAGTAAAGGGATGGAACCGAACCATAGTAATCGAAGGGCATAACTAAAAGTAGTTATGCGAGTTAGGAGTGGAGAATCAAGGGGTGCTTGAGCAGGTTTTTATTAACGACCGGGATGCTATGGAGAGTCTAAAATGTGGAGTTATCCATATTAGACCATATGGTGATTAAGGAGCTTGCAAAAAGGAGAGCCTTAGCAAGCTAAGGAACAAAGTTCCTTGAAGGTTCCCAAAGACCATTTTATGTAGATAAGTACCTAGAAAGCCAAGTGTAAATGGTTCCTAGAACGCGCGAAATCGGAGTGGCACAGCAGAAGCGTGGTCTTGAAGCTAGCCATGACACGAGGCTATCAAGGTTAGGGAAATAGTTCCCGAGTGTTCAAAGAGAGGGTTTTGAACGAAAGTCGATGGTTAAGGACTTTCATGCTTATGCATGAACCATGTTTAGATGGCCGGATAACTTGCTAAGTGAGATTGGCAAGTCGAGGGAACAAATCCCCTAGTTGAAGGTGCTAACTTCAAAAAGGGTAGCCCATGGGGCCAAGCATGGAGGAGTCCATGCATGATCACGGACTTGCCAAGTGAGAGGACTTGTTAGTGTGGAGGAACTAAGTTCCTAAGCTGTGATCTATAGCGTGCTTTAAATATAAGTTGGTGCACTGGCGTGGGGAGTCATGCCAGGCATCTTGGATGATGCCTTCTGTAGATGCATATACGAAGGTTGGGTTCGAGTCCCGACCCTCTAGTGCTTGGGTTCGAGTCCCAAATCACTAGGGCGTGGTGATAGTTTGGAATATGAGGACACTCATTTTTCGGTGGTCATGGACTCTTAGTGAGGAGACTGGTTTGGGCACACCGCTAAGCGAGGGATGCCTCGGAGTCGTGATGCACGGTTAAATTGTTTAGTGGGAAAGCTTGGCATATCTAACTTAAACGCTTTGGTGCAAGTGGCACCAAAGACGTGGTGAATGAGATGGGGACACACAGTCTCAGTTGCCATGGACCCTTAGCTGAAAGGGCTAGCTTGGGTGCACTGCCAAGTGTGGGGGATGCGCCTGGGGTCATGGTCAACAACTTAAAGGTCTGGAAGACCTAGTACCTATTGGCAAACCTGTTAAGGTGCCAAGGTTAGATCACTAAGTGGTCTTATGGCTAAAACAAGGACAAGGTCCTTGTGAGGTTAAGGGATAAAGTTTCTAATTCAAAAGTGTTGATTTGAACTATTGATGATGGTGTGGCTTGGTCAAGGTGACCAAGTGGGAAAAACACCTAAGGGAAAGGAGCTATGTCAATGCGATGGCATAGTAAGTTCAAGGAAAGTAGTCTTTATAAGAGATCCAAGGGAGGGTCTCAAAAGTTGGGCCGTGGATAGAGCCTACAGCAGAAAATGTTAAAGAGACGTACTAGGGGTGAACACCCTCTGGACTTGGCAAAGCAAAGTGTTTGTTGTGGAATCGAAAGGATATTTCGAAAATGGAGGTAGTGATCCTATGTTTTTGAATGCAACAATCAAGGATAAGAGCAAAAGACTAATGGCTAAGAAAAGAGTCATAAGAACCATGGGAAAAAATTCAAAAGGCAAAGTTAGGCCAAAAACATTAATGTGTTGGGGGCTAACGAATTGTGAGAAAGACAAGGTGTTTCTAAGGATGGATTTTTAATTGCTTTGATTTGGCGAAAGTGGAAGTTCCAAGAGAGGGAGTGGTAAGGTAGTCAAATGATAGGGCCATGGACAACTCTAGCACAAAGTATGATAATTGGAATTTAGTGCCCAAGATGGCACGAAATAGAAGAGAGGATGATGGTGCCCTCAAGTAGAGAACTTCCTAGGATGGGGAAGTGGAGTTGCACAATATGTGCAATACAAAGTGTCGGAAACACCTAGGAAATTGACTTCAAGTAGTCAAAAGTAAAAGTTCCAAAGTGCAAAGATTATATCAATGGAAGCTGAGACTACTCAAGAAGGAGTAGTGTGATTGAGAGAGAGACGGTGTCCCTAACAGGTTTAGTGAGAACTAAACCAATAAAAGGAGAGAACCACTACAAATGGTCCAATCAATCTCTAAGTTGGAGAGGCTATACTCCTTAGAGGATGGGGAAGGCATGGTGAGCCTCTAATATCAAACCATTAATGAATATTGGCGAGGGGTCAAGGATGAAAACGGTAATACAAGTTGGTATTACTTTATGAAATAGTTTATCGTTCAATAAAGACATCAAACTTCGTCTATAGGTGGTGGAGTTGTGAAACACAAAATCCCTAGGCCCCAAAGTGAAGCCGGAAGGGTGCCATATGGTAGTGGCCAAAGCGAAAGCCAAACGAGCGTAACGTGTTTGGACTAAAAGCACCGACTTGAAAGGTCGAGAGTGGGAGTGGAACTCCCAACAAAGTGCTTGAGGAATGAGCACGAAGCGAGCAATAAGCGAGGCTTTAAAAAGGGACCCAAAAGGACCAACACATGATACGTGGAAGTGTCCGAAATGGACCCAAGACTGAGTCCGAGATGGAGTCTAAGATGGACCGAGACATGGACCGAGACGGAGTCCGAGATGGATCCAAGATGGAGTCCGAGATGGACTGAGATGGTGTCCGAGATGGACCGAGACGGAGTCCGAGATGGAGTCCGAGATGGACCCAAGATGGAGTCCGAGATGGACCGAGACGGAGTCCGAGATGGAGTCTGAGATGGACCCAAGATGGAATCCGAGATGGAGTCCGGGAAGGATCTGAGATGGAGTCCGAGGTCAAGACCGAGACCGGGACCGAGACCGAGACCGAGACCGAGACCGAGACCGAGACCGAGATCGAGACCAAGACCGGGACCGAGACCGAAACCAAGGCCGAGGCCGAGACCAAGCCCAAGCCCGAGTCCGAGTCTGAGTCTGAGTCCAAGTTCGAGTCCGAGTTTGAGTCTGAGAGGGTGAAAGCCCAAAGCATTCGTCTCCGGTTTGGTGAGCTCCAAAAGTATAGTAAGGGGGAGGACTGCAGTGGAGCCAGTTTGGCCAGGAAAGGCCAGTTTGGCCCAGGAAGGCTGTACCCAGTGTTGGGTGATGAGCTGCCCACTGGGAAGTCCAAGACTAGAGTGAACACGGACTGACAAGTGGGGTAACTTGGTGAAGTGTTCAAGAACCGGCTCTAGTTCCCCCGGGAGATCAATTGGCCGATGCTCCCAGTCCAAGTGTGGGTGGCACTACCTACTTGGATACCTGGCATGGCTCAACGGAACCTCGCTCTAAGCCCATGGCTAGAGCACCCAAAGGCGGGAGGCGAGGAGAGTACCCACGAAGCTCGCGTAAGGTCACGGTGTTCCGAAATGTTGCCCCGAAGTCCCAGACTATGAAAAGGAAGGGGAGTCGTCCTCTAGTGTAGAGACCAAGGATACAGTCATGTGAGGAGGAAGTCCCAGAGGACCGAGGGACTTAGTGGTCGGGCTTGTGGCAATGTGATCCAGTGGCAATGTTGGCGAACATAGCCATGAACAAAAAGGGACTTGGTGGGGACTGGAAAAGGGATATTGGGGAAAGTTAATCCCCATGTTTGTGGGCATCCTAAGGATGCTAAGGAGGGGATCTGGGATGATCACTCGTGGATAGATGGCTCAACCTTTGAGAGACGGGACTGTGATGTAGGTGGTGTTAAACCACCAGTGTGACCAAGGTGAAGGGGCATGGCCTTAGCGCAACAGGCTAATATGTCGATGGTACCTTGGGGTGTTGGTCATAGGATCGGACACGTGGAGCACTTGGACCAAGTGCAAAGGTTGAGTGGCGAGGATGCCATTTTTGGGGCTAGCAAGCCCAAGTCCGAAATAGAACTTAGGGAGGTTCTAAGTGAGACTCCTCCAAGTGGTTGGAGGTGTGGTTAAGTGACTAAAGTAGAATGGAAAAATTAGTCACTTACAACTTGGTATCGGAGGTGTTCCTTAATGCGACTTTTATTGGTGCTCAAGTATATCACTATTAATGTTGGTATCAGAAGGTCTTAAGGGTCGGCCTATCCTTGAGGAGTAGCATGTCGAGAGGACATGGCTCTCCACTCAAGTCCATACGTGAACTTGGGTGTGATGTGGTGGATAGAAAAGGGTCAATAATGGAATGACTTTGGGATTTTGGGAATAGTATAAGGGTTTCCTCAAAGGGTTGAGGATGTGATCTAAATGAGCGTTTAACACAGCAAACGGGCTAATATAGTTGTGGTAAACAACTATAGTTGGGATCACGGGGAAGATAGAGACTCCCAAGCAATAAAGGAGTCACAAAATTACCCTCATATAGTTGAGGTTGGTGCTCATGGATGTGAGACCAAAAGTAATGACCACAAGAGGTCAAATACGGAAAAGGACACAAGTCCTTGAAATGGTAGCAAATGCTGGAACAACCCAAGGAGTTGGGGTTGTACTTAGAGGATGAGTTGGTGTTTTCATCACATGGACAAATAATCTTAAGGGGCAAAATGTTGCCCCAAGAGAACAAATCAAGTGTCAAAGTAACACTTGCAAAGATGGTCTTTGTGAGTAGGACTTGAATACAAGAAGTTGTATTCCATGGCTCCTACTATAGTTCATGTATGAACTTATAAGCAATGTGGTGGATAGAAAAGGGCCAATAAAGGAGCAATTTCGGGATCTTGGGAACAATATAAGTTTTTCGTTAGAGAGTTGAGGATGTGATCTAAATGAGCATTCGACTAAAAAAACTAGCTAATGTAGTTGTGGTAAACAACTATAGTTGAGATCATGGGAAAGATAAAGACTCCAAAACAATAAAGGAGTCATAAGATTATCCTCATATAGTTGAGGCTGGTGCTTATGAATTTGAGACCGGAATTAATGACCGTGAGAGGTGAAATATGGATGAGGATACAAGTCCTTGAAATGGTAACCAGGGCTACCTTTTATAAATATAGAAACAAACCCAAGGAGTTGGGGGTGTACTTAGAGGATGAGTCGGTATTTTCATCATAGGGATTGATAGTTCTAATGAGCAAAGATAGTCCATAGGGAACGAAAAATAATCAAATGTTGGAATAACACTTGCAAAGACAGTCTTTATGAGTAAGACATGAATACAAGAAGTTGTATTTCAATGAGTTGGTACGTCAAAAGTAGGATCTTATGGGTCATTAGATTAGCAAAGTTTGAAGATGCTAGATGACTCAAGTAGAGTCAAGGTATGATACTAAGGGATTATTAAAAGCATTTGGATAAAGGTGTGTTCTACCCCATAAAGGATGGGGAGGATCATAAGATTCAAGTATGAGAACAATGGGTATTTCATTGATACCCGAATATACTATATTAAAGTGGTGGGAAAGGTGTTCCCAGACGAAAGCAACTTTGGCACAAAGCCATGTATAAACACTATAATGCAATGCTAACGGATACTTGGTATGAGAAACAACTATATTGGTTTTGGCAAAGATCTAGACATAAGTAAGAAGTGTTATAAAGGTAGATTCGTGGAGTTGATGGTGTGAAGACACTAAATGTGCCAAGGTGTGATGCCTTGAGGTCAAGTTGGCAAGTTCATGAGAACCCCTTCCTAAAGGAATCTTAATGGAAATGGGAATAGCATAGCCTAAGCTGAAAGGCACACAATTGGAGTGTGGTGACCCAAATAATGATAGAGGTGTTGAAATATCAGTAATGAGTTGTAGGACTTAACAACTATGAGGCAACTAAGCAAAAGGTATAAAATAGTTGATTGAATTAGTAAAAGGTAACTACCTAAAACTTTTTATTGGGATAAGGATTATGAAGGATAAATTGCTTATGTTGTGATATAGTAAATCAATGTTGTGAAGGGAATATTCATTATCAAAAAAGACCATCATTGAGACACCCAAACACTCTAAAACACCAGGAAGTGGTGTTTGGTATCATGAGAGCATTAGATAAGGCTT
This sequence comes from Selaginella moellendorffii, assembly GCF_000143415.4. NCBI lineage: Eukaryota > Viridiplantae > Streptophyta > Lycopodiopsida > Selaginellales > Selaginellaceae > Selaginella > Selaginella moellendorffii. The sequence continues at coordinate 204,437 of NW_003314339.1, forward strand.
AAGGGATTAAACCCTTAGTGAATGATGGATAGAAGGTGCTATCTAACGTCCAAGGTTGTAGAGACGGGAAAAGTCCATTTATCCGAATTGGACAAAACCAAAAAAGGATTTTGACAAAGTTAGTGATGGGCATATAAAGGCTCATAAGTAGCAATGTTAATCCTAATGTGTGAGATTACAAGGTGGGCATACTTGGATTGAGGAACCACTCTCTATGCTATTAAGTAGGTTCATCCCTATAAATACTTGTTAAAACATGGTAGAAAGTGCAAAACTATCTTCTTAGTTTGGAGAAGAATAACTAAAGGAAATATGTGAGGCTAAAAGCAAATAGTAAATGGATAAAATCAAACCATAGGAATTGAAGGGCATAATTAAGGGTGGTTATACAAATTAAGAATGAAAAATCAAGTGGGTGCTCGAGCATATTGTTATTAACAATTATGATGTTATGGAGAGTCTAAAGTATGGAATTATCTATATTAGACCATATAACAATTAGAAAGCTTGTGAAAGAAGAGGCTTTAGCAAGCTAAGGGATAGAGTTCTTTCAAGGTTCCCAAAGACAATTCTAGGTAGTTTATTATGTAAGAAGTCAAGTGTAAATGGTTTATAGAATGCACAAAATTAGAGTGGTGCAGTAGAAGCGTGGTTTTGAAGCTTGCTATAATGCAAAGCTATCAAGATTGGGGAAGTAGTTCCTAAGTGATTAAAGGGATGGTTTTGAACAAAAATCGATGATCAAAAACATTTACGCTTATGCATGAAACCATATTACGTTGGTCAAATGATTTGCTAAATGAGATTGGCAAGTTAGGCCCCTAGTTGAAGGTGCTAATTTCAAAAAAGGGTGGCCCATGGGGCTAAGCATGATCACAGACTTGTCAAGTGAAAGGACTTGGTAGTGTGGAGGAATTAGGTTCCTAAGCTATAATCTGTAGCGTACTTTAAGTATAAATTAATGCATCAACGTGGGGAGTCATGCTAGACATTTTGGGTGATGCTATTTGTAGATGCATATATGGAGGTTGGGTTCGACTCCTGACCCTCTAGTGCTTGGGTTCAAGTCCCAACTCACTAGGGCGCAGTGATGGTTTGGAATATGAAGACACTTATTTTTCGGTGGTCATGGACTCTTAGTAAGGAAATTAGCTTGGTATACCGCCAAGCGGGGGGTGCCTCAAAGTCGTGATATACAGTTAGATTGTTTAGTATGGCTCGACATATCTAACTTAAACACTTTGGTGCAAGTGACGTGGTGAATGAGATGGGGACACCTATGTAAGAGATTAATTTTTCCATTCTACTTTAGTCACTTAACCATACCTCCGACCACTATGAGGAGTCTCCTTCACAACCTCCATAAGTCCCACTCAGGATTTGGGGCTTGCTCGCTTCGAGAATGGCATCCATGCCACTCAACCTTCGCATTTGGTCCAAGTGCTCCACATGTCTGATCCCATGATCAACACCCCAAGGCACCACTGACATATTAGCTCGTTACGCTAGGCCATGCCCATTCACCTTGGTCACATCGATGGCCCAACACCATTTGCATTGCAATCTTGTTTCTCCAAGACTAGGCCATTTGTCCATGAGTGGTCATCCTAGATCCACTCCTTAGCATTCTTAGGATGCCCGTAGACATGGGGAATAGCCTTCCCCAATACCTCCTTTTCGGTCCTCACCAAGTCCCTTTTTGTCCATGACCGTGTTCACCAACACTGCCACTGGATCAAGGCCCACAGGCCTAACCACCAAGTCCTATGCTCCTCTAGGACTGCCTCACCGTGTGACTGTGTCCTTGGTCACCACCCCAAAGGGCTACTCCTCTTCCTTTCTACAGACTTGGCCTTTCAGACAACATTTCGGAGCACCGTGGCCCTACTCGAGCCTCATGGTGTAATGCACCTTATCTCTCTCCCCTTAAGCCAACTGGAAAAGAGGCAATTGTTTGATGAGAGAGCCCTTAGTGGCTATTTTATCCCCATTTATCCCCCAAGGTTCCAAGGATCCACGGTGACAGTATATCTAAATCTCATCCCATGATCACGTGCGCTACACATGGGTACTCTCCCCGCCTTCCACCTTTGGGTGCTCTAGCTATAGGCTTAGAGTGAGGTTTTGTTGAGCCATGCCAGGTATCCAAGTAGGTAGTGCCACCCACACTTGGACTGGGAGCATCAACCATTCAATCTCCCGGGGGAACTAGAGCCGGCTCTTGAACACTTCACTAAGCTACCCCGCTTGTCAATCCGTATTCACTCTAGTCTTGGACTTCCCAGTGGTCAGCTCGTCACCCAACACCTAGGTATAGCTTTCCTTGGCAAAACTGGCCTTTCCTGGCTCTATTGAGCTTCAACCCCCACACTCCCTACTATACTTTTGGAACCCCCCCCCCGCCCCCGAGGGGATGATCACTTTGGGCTTTCACCGAACAACCTGTATTAGTATTCGGACTCGGACTCAGACTTGAACTCGGACTCGGACTTGGTCTCGGTCCTGGTTTCAGACTTGGACTCGGACTTGGTCTCGGTCTTGGTCTCGATTCCATCTCGGACTCCATCTCGGGTCCATCTCAGACTCCATCTCGGACTCCATCTCGGGTCCATCTCAGACTCCATCTCGGACTCCATTTCGGGTCCATCTCGAATTTCATCTCGGGTCCATCTCGGACTCCATCTTGGACTCCATCTCGGACTCCATCTTGGGTCCATCTCGGACTCCATCTCGGACTCCATCTTGGGTCCATCTCGGACTCCATCTTGAACTCCATCTCGGGTCCATCTTGGACTGGGTCCATCTCAGGTCCATCTTGGACTGGGTCCATCTCGGACTCCATCTCGGACTTCGTCTCGGTCTATCTCGGACTCCATCTCGGGTCCATCTCGGACTCCATCTCGGACTTCGTCTCGGTCTATCTCGGACTCCATCTCGGGTCCATCTCGGACTCCATCTCGGACTCCATCTCGGACTCCATCTCGGACTCCATCTTAGATCCATCTCGGACTCCATCTCGGTCCACCTTAGACTCCATCTCGAACTCCATCTTGGGTCCATTTCGGACTCCATCTCAGACTCCTTCACGTGTCATGTGTTGGTATTTTTGGGTCCCTTTTTAGAGCCTCGCTTATTGCTCGCTAGCACCTTCAACTAGGGTATTTGTTCCCCCAACTTGCCAATCTCATCTAGCAAGTCATTCGGCCAATGTAATATGGTTCATGCATAAGCGTGAAAGTCCTTAACCATCGACTTTCATTCAAAGCCGTTTATTTGAACACTTGGGAACTACTTCCCCAACCTTGATAGCCTTGCCTCATAGACAGCTTCAAGATCATGCTTCTGCTGCGCCACTTTGATTTCGCGCGCTCTAGGAACCATTTACACTTGGCTTTCTAGGTACTTATCTACCTAGAATTTTCTTCGGGAACTTTCAAGGAACTCTGTTCTTTAGCTTGCTAAGGCTTCTCCTTTGCAAACTCCCTACTCACCATATGGTCTAACATGAATAATTCCACATTTTAGATTCTTTATGGCACCGCGGTTGCTAGTAACAACATCCTCGAGCACCCTCTTGATTCTCCACTCCCAACTTGCAAAACCACTATTAGTTATGCCCTTTCATTTCTATAGTTCAGTTCCATCCCAATACTTCTTGCTTTTTGGCCTCATATGTTTTCTTTAGTTATTCTCCTCCAGACTAGGAGGATAGCTTTGCACCTTCTACCATGCCTTAGCAAGTATTCATAGGGATGAACTTACCCAATAACTTAGTACATTTTCCTAATCTTAAAGTATTGTTTGCAGGTGGGCTGCTGATAGCCACCCATGTTAGCACAAAGATGGTCCTTGCTTATGAAAGAGACCATATTAAATATTTCAGCAAGTTAGGCTATAAATTTTTTCATAACATTCAACAAGTAAAAGTTGCACTACCTATGTATCTCCTCTTGAATACTGCCACATCAACTAAAGAACCATAATTGCCTTACATGCTTTTGAGATGAAGGGATGATTGATGTGAGGTTTAAATGTATGCCTATGATGTTATGTACTATTTTGGATTCAATTCAAACCTCTTACTATAAACTAAGGTTTTAGGCTATGATATTACCCAATTAAATATTTAGTTATATAAATAAATTTATATTAAGAACTTTAAGCACTTGCTTATATATCTTTCAGAAGTGCTCTTTAGACCAGTTTGTTTTACACATTTCATTAATTTCTAAGATGCTCTGCAAGATGCCATGAATTTTGATCTTAAAGTTTTATAAAAGCTTCAAAGTGATGTAATAAAAGTATGAATAGCAACAGTAGTTCAACAGTTCAATAAGAAAAGAGCTAAAGGAATTCCTTGAAGTCTTTCAGCAAGTCTAGCAGTTTAATACTTGTCTAGAGTTTAGTCATGCAAGAACTATAGAAGATTAATCAAAATGTAAATGTTGGATTTATTGGAAGAACTTTCTTTCCTTCTTTATGATTTCTTTTGTTGGAAATAAAAGCTTTACACATATATAATTTATATATTGTTGACTTCTCTCTCATTGTCAGACCATTTGTTGCTCGTCAAAAGAATGTTGATTTTTCCCGCTGAAAGTCAAAGGAAATCTCCAAAGTTGACCACCCATAAAAGAATCTTCAAAAGAATGTTGACCTTAAATTCCTCCACTGTGCAACACGCGATGGACTTATGCCGGTTCTGGGCAAGAAGATCTTCTACCAGATGCTACGAGGCGGCGCCACCAAGACGTCGTCCCACGGTTGCGAGCTCCCACCCGATGCGCAATCCATCGCCCAGGTCCTCAAATCCTGTGCCGCCGCGCGTGACATTGCCAAGGGCAGAGACATCCATGCTCACATTCTTCGCTCCCCAGACCACTCCCAGAATCGCTACCTCGCCAATCTCCTCATCGATCTCTACTCCAAGTGCTGGAGCCTGGGCGAGGCGAGGGCGGTGTTTGATCGTATCGAGCAGCCCAATCGATTCTCCTGGAACGTGATCGTCTCCGCTTATGCCCAGAGGGGGCATTTGTTGGAAGCCAAGGCCTTGCTGGATCGATCGCCCCAGCCGCCAAGCGTCGTCGCCTCCACCGCGGTGATGGTGGCGTTCGCGCTAAACGGGCATCTGGACGAGGCCAGATCACTGTTCGCTGCGATCGATTCGCGGGACTGCGTGTGCTGGAACGCCATGATCCAGGTGCTCGTCCTCAATGGCGAGAATTCCTGGGCCAAAGAGGCATTCAATCGGATGCCCTGCCGCGATAGCTTCGCGTGGACGACGATCATCGCCATGTACGCACAGGCCGAGGAGCCCGATCGATCCAAGGCCATGTTTGATTCGATGGAGAGCCGGGACGTGGTGTCGTGGAACGCGATGCTCGCCGCTTACGCTCAGAATGGATTGATTGCCCAATCGGACGAGCTGCTGCTGCGATTCCCCCATTGGAACCTCGTCACCTGGAGCATCATGATCCAGGCGCTCGCCCAAGCGGGGCAAATGGATCGCGCTGAGAAGTTCTTCCAGACACTTCCCAGGAAAGATCCAATGTGCTCGACGGTCATGATCTCTGGCTATGGTATCTCTGGCGATATCCAAAGAGCCAAGAGAATCTATGATCAAACTTTCGAGCCAAACGTTGTCACCTCAACCGCGATGCTTACAGCACTTGCCGCGAATGGGTATCTAGAACAGGCGGAGCTTCTGTTTGAGTCAATCCTCGACAAAAACGTGGTGACGTGGACGGCTATGGTCGCAGCTTACGCTTTAAATGGGAGGCCGTGTGAAGCCTTTTGTGCGTTTGAAATGGCACCACAGAAGAACGTAGTATCTTGGAATACTGTCCTTGCGGCATATGCCCAAGTTGGGTATATCCAGGAATCGAAAAAGTCTTTTGGAAAGATGCCACAGCACAATCTGGTGTCGTGGAACTCGATTGTTACGGCATCAGTGGCGTGTGGTGATCTCCAGGAAGCACAAGACATGTTTTTCCTGATGCCACACAAGAATGTGGTGTCGTGGAATGTTTTGATCCAGGCGCATGCCCAAAGCGGGCATGGGAGTGATACGCTTGGGTTGTTTCGGATCATGGATCTCGAGGGCGTCAAGAGCAATGACAACACTCTTGTCGGGGTCTTGTCGGCTTGCAACCACATTGGCCTGCTGAGAGCCGGCAGGGAATATTTCTTGTCCATGGACAGTGACCGGGGCATCCGTCCGACATTCCAGCACTACTGCTGCGTTGTGGACATGCTTGGCCGGTCTGGACTGGTGAAGGATGCGGAGGAGCTCCTGGAAAGAATGCCCTTCTTTGCTGGATCTGCGGCATGGAACACACTCCTCAGTGCGTGCTCCAAGGCTGAGGCGACTCCAAAGATTGTGGAGGAGGAGAGATTCTCTTTGCCACTCCTGGGGGAGGATGAGGATGCTGCAACGTTTGTGTTGCTTGCAGATGTGTGTGGAAGATATTAACAAGGTTGCGCCATAAGATTTATGGAGCGTCCAGAGTCTAGGCTCTAAGCCATTGCAAATCAATATTCGACTTCACTAACGAACTCGAGCCTTCCGATCTTGTTCAGAGAGCAAACAATGGAGAGATTTGGGGCGATTGGGGATCCAGTGCTTGAATTTGATGATCAATGATCTTCAGATCAAGGGTCGTGTTCAAGGCCTTGAGTCCCAGGAGCTCTCGAAGTGGCGTTACACAGGATGTAAACCCGCACCCGCATCAAAACTTCGCACAAAACTTGGGTCTGTTTAAGAATTAAGCGGGGATAGCTCAGTTGGACTACGCTCACTGCACCTGAGTTTCGACTGGCGATGGTACCAACGGAGAAATGTGTTGCTCTAATCCAGGTTTGTGGCCCATCGACTCAAAGTTTTGCTCCGGTTGCCGCAGCAACCAACGAACTTCTTTTTCCCGGTCGAGCTTTGTTTGCTCCCAGCTACAGCATCTCTAATGGCTAACTCAAAGTCTCGGTATTTACTACGAGACTTATGGCGCCCAGCCGTCTGTCAGTGGTGATCGATCTTCTCTTTGGAAACTAGAAATACCAAGTGTGGATTTTCAAGGCACGCAAGCATCACATGCAGTGCTGTTTGATCATAGAGGCTATGCCACACCGAAAGGCTGCCTCCAAGAAAACACGACTTAGGACCTTTTAGAGAAGTTTCAGAAGCATTTTGTTTTGAAAGTTTATCTCACTCTCCAAAATCCAATTTTCTTAAATCATTTATTATTGCTAAGAACAAGCATCAACCTTAAAGGCTGATGAGTCTCAAGCTATGGCCAGCCAGCTCTGGTTCTGGCCCCAGCCGCCCTGGTTGTGTTGTGGCTAACCCTTGCTTGGCTGTAGCCCCAGTCTGTGCCACCATGGCTAACTCTGGCTTGGTTGTGGTTGTGCCTAAGTAGGGGCAAGAAGGTTTTGGTTGCTTAAAAATGCATAGAAAACTAGCCAATAACATGTTTGGTGGGATGGAGTTCCATGATCGTCTCTTGGAATGCAATGATTGCTGCATATGTGGAAGATCCCGGGCTATGTTTGATTGCATCCAGAGTGCCAGGCCGTCTCAATGATTGCATGCCAGGGGCAAATCGAAGCAGTGTCCTTCGAAAAAATGCTGGCCAAGAATCTCGTGCTGTGGGCGTGCTACCCCCAGAATGACAGGACGTTATCAGTTCCCCTTCATTAATGCAGTGGCACGTACTAGTGAATGCCCACAGCCGGGATTTTGCCACTGCAAAAGAGATCTGTGATTCCATGCTGGATCAAGCTTACGGCCACAAAGGCTTTGTTGCCCTTGAGCAGAACATCTTCGATGGAGAAGAATCCAGTCTCATGGAGACTGATGCTCCTTGCATTTGTGAAAATGGGCATTTTAATGAGGTTCTTTCACGAGATCCCATGCAAGACCATTGTCTACTGGACAGTTCTCATGCAACTTTATGTTAACTTGGGTGATCTCGGCAGCCCCCAGGAGCATGTATGAGAGCATAGTTTGGTGGGTTGATTGTCAAAATGGGCATTATGATTGAGTGTGGATCACTCTTGAGCTCATAAGTTGAAGAGTTGAACTCATAAGTTGAACTCAATTTTCAATTATGATTTAATACAAATATTATAAACTTTAAAATATTAAGGTTATGGTGAACTTAATAATTTCATAACTCTCTACACATTAAAATGTTCTAAAGAACAATTTTTTTTCTAAAAAATTTAAATATTAATTATATGCTATAATAGAGATGTTTGTTAAAACATAAAATAAAATGTTCGCACAAAAAGTATTTTTATCACTTCCTTAAATTTGTACTCTATGCTTTCTAGCTAGTAAATATCAGGTTTGTCAGAATTTAAAAATTATTAAATTTAAAATAAGATTCTATATAAGGCCATATAACCATTTGAAATGAAAAAACACAATTGTTTAAGTAAGTTTGTTACATATAAAAGAGAGAATTGGTTCTTCTTTAGAATATATTTTTGGGTGTTTGTCATAGTATAATGTCTAGAATTTATGGATATTCACTCACACTTTTATTCAAAAAAAGGGAAATACACACAAATATCTATGAGTAATATTGGTAATTTTAAGGTTTGTAATCTTCCTTCTAATGTAGTAATTCAAGGGCTAGAAGTTGCAATAGTAGTCCCATTGCACAACACAACTAAACTATATAAGAAAAAAAAAAAGGAGGATAGTGAAAATAATAATCACGAGTTGGAGATAAATGCAATAACAGAGGGTGCAATAACTTGGGTGAAAAAGCATGCTCTCTTATTTGTTTTAGAAAATTGTAATTTCATGACTTTCAAGAAATGTTCTATATGTTTTTTGGCCTCCAGTGAAAATAATGGTGATGATTAGTATAATGGTATATATGTTCTTATAACACACTATAACATCACACACCCAGAAGATTACAGAAATGGAGACACACTAGTACTATAGATAGTATGCAAAAAGAACACTTGTAAGTATATGAAATAAAAAGTGAAATGAAAGAATAGTAATTATATAAAGTATAATAAGTTTATATTATTGATAGGGTTTCCAATCTCATCTGGCCATTCTTCAAGTATTACATTAGGTTTAGTCACTATATTGTCTTCAAGTTGTTTCATATAGTTGGCATTAATGTTGTAGCAATATAACTAATATCATCTTGAAATTCTTGTTTGCTTTTGTTCCCTATGGAAATATAGGGTTAGAATAGAAGCAAAATTGTCATCATAGTTCTAGGCTCAACACTTGCCCCTCGAAAACATCCCCACACACTTTATATTGAATTTTGCTATTATTTAGTGGATTACCTATTACTTCAGCTTCATGCTATGGTAAGCGATTTCAACCTGTTGTGATGTACTTCTTTATCAGCCACTTGCAGTGGCTTAGTCTAAAGCTGGCATCTTGGAGTAGAATGGTACTCAACATTAGGCCTATGAGAGCTTTTCGCTTTAAAGTCCATATCAATTTCTTCATCAACAAAGAAAAAATGATGTTTGAGCGGACAGTTTTCATGTCACTAATAGAAGCCTAAAGAGTATATTCCATAGATGTGCTGTGAACCACTCCCTCCATTGCAACTATTCTTGTTCATGCTAGTGGAGTCACTTTTTTCTTCATCCAATCGTGTAACATTTTAATTGAAGGTCCTGTTCCTATGTATCTTCCTGTAAGCGACTAAATTTTCCATTCTACTTTAATCACTTAACCACACATTTGACCACTTGGAGGAGTCTCACTCACAACCTCCGTAAGTCCTATTTTGGATTTAGGGACTTGCTAGCCCTAAGAATGGCATCCATGCCACTCAACCATTGCACTTGGTCCAAGTGCTCCACGTGTCCAATCCCATGACTGACACCCCAAGGTACCACCAACATATCAGCCTGTTACGCTAAGGCCATGCCCATTCACCTTGGTCACATCGGTGGTCTGACACCACCTACATCACAGTCCCGTCTTTCAAAGACTGGGCCATCTGTCCATGAGTGATCATCCCAGATCCACTCCTTAGCATCCTTAGGATGCCTATAAATATGGGGAATAGCCTTCCCCAATACCTCCTTTTCGGTCCTCACCAAGTCTCTTTTTGTCCATGGCTGTGTTCGCCAACACTGCCACTGGATCAAGGCCCACAGGCCCGACCACCAAGTCCCACGCTCCTCTGGGACTGCCTCACCGTGTGACTGTGTCCCTAGTCACCACCCTAGAGGGCTACTCCTCTTCCTTTCCACAGACTTGGCCTTTCGGACAATATTTCGGAACACCGTGGCCCTATGCGAGTCTCATGGGTACTCTCCCTACTTTCCACCTTTGGGTGCTCTAGCCATGGGCTTAGAGCGAGATTCCGTTAAGCCACGCCAAATATCCAAGTAGGTAGTGCCACCCACACTTGGACTGGGAGCATCGACCATTCGATCTCCCGGGGGAACTAGAGCCAGCTCTTGAACACTTCACCAAGTTACAGCGCTTGTCAATCCATATTTACTCTAGTCTTGGACTTCCCAATGGTCAATTCATCATCCAACACCTAAGTATAGCCTTCTTGGGCTAAACTGGCCTTTCTTGGCCAAACTGGCTCCACTGGGCTCCAACCCCCATATTCTCTCTACTATACTTTTGGAACCCCCCATGCCCCCCCCCTTCCACTTCCACCCCCCCCCCAAGGGACGATCGCTTTGGGCTTTCACCCAACAACTTGTATTAGTATTCGGACTCGAATTCGGACTCGAACTTGGTCTTGGTCCCGGTTTCGGTCTCGGGTCCATCTCGAACTCCATCTTGGACTCCATCTTAGACTCCACTGTAAACTCGTGAACGGAAGCTGAGAGCCGCAGCTCTCCCGAGAGCCTCGCTCTCTTGACACCCTACCCCTTGGGTCGAGCCCAGCGGGAGCAAACTGGACCAGCCAGATGTCAATCAACATGTGGTGTGATTCCTTTAGCCAACCAACAGAGTCGGACCCGAGACCCCTCTGATACCAAATGTAAACTCCTGAATTTGGACTTCCCGGGAGGTCACCCAACCCAGTACTATTCAAACCCAAGGACGCTTAACCCCAAGTATCCCAAGACCCTTAACCAATTGGAAAAGGGGGTGCACTCTTGTTCATGGGCCCTTTCCCTCTATATTTGAACCCCATGGATCGTCTCTCAAGTCGTTCCCTTTGGTTGCTTACATCCACCTTGGACTCTATCTTGGGTCCATTTCGGGTCCTCTTGCGTCCCTTTTATAGAGACTCACTTATCACTCATTTCGTGCTTGTTCCTCGAGCCTTTCGTTGGGAGTTCCACTCCCGCTCTTGACCTTTTAAGTCAAAGTTTTTGGTCCAAACGTGTTATGCTCGTTTGGCTTTCTCTTTGGCCATTACCACGTGGCACCCTTCCGGCTCCACTTTGGGGCCTAGGGATTTTGTGTTTCACAACTCCACCACTCATAAATGAAGTTCGATATCCTCATCGAACGATAAATTGTTTTATAAAGTAATACTAACATGTATTACCCTTTCCATTCTTGGCACCTCTCCAATATTCGTCAATGGTTTGATACCGAAGGCTTACCATGCCTTGCCCATCCTTCAAGGAGTATAGTCTCTCCAACTTAAAGACTGATTATACCACTTGTGGTGGTTCTCTCCTTTTATTGGTTTAGTTTTCACTAAACCTGTTAGACCATTGTCTCTATCTCAACCCCACTACTCCTTCTTGAGTAATCTCAGTTTATATCGATATAACCTTTGCACCTTGGAACTTTTTACTTTTGATTTCTCAAAGTTAATTTTCTTGTCTCCAACACCTTGCATTGCACATATTGTGCAACTCCACTTCCCCATCCTAGGAAGTTCTCTACTTGAGAGGGCACCATCATCTTCTTTTCTATTTTGTGCCACCTTAAGCACTAAGTTCCAATTATCATAATTTGTGCTAAGGCTGTCCATAACCCTATCATTTGGCTACCTCACCGCTCCCTCCTTTGGAGCTTCCACTTTTGCCAAATCGGAGCAATTAGGAATTCATCCTTAGAAACACATTGCTTTTCCCACAACTCGTTAGCACCCAACACATTAATGTTTTTGGTGTAATTTTGCCTTTTGGATTCTTTCCCATGATTCCCATGACTCTTTCTTAGCCATTAGTCTTTTGCTCATATCCTTGATTGTTGCACCCAGCAACATCGGATCACTACCTCCATTCTCGAGGTATCATTTCGGTTCCATAGCAAAGACATTGCTTTGCCAAGTCCAGTGGGTTTTCACCCTTAGTACATCTCTTTAGCATTTTCTACTGTGGGCTCTATCCTTAGCCCAACTTTGTGACCCTCCTATGGGTCTTTTATAAAGACTACTTTTTTCGGACTCACTATACCATCACATAGTCACAAATCATTTCCCTTAGGTGTTTTTCCCACTTGGTCACCTTGACCAAACCACACCATCATCAATAGTTCAAACCAACACTTTGAACTAGGAACTTCATCCCTTAACCTCACAAGGACCTTGTCCTTGTTTTAGCCATAAGATCACTTAATGATCACACCTTGGCACTTTAACAAGTTTGCTAATAGGTATTAAGTCTTCCAAACCTTTAAGTTGTTCACTATAACCCTAGGGGCATCCCCCACACTTGGCGGTGCACCCAAGCCAGCCCTTCTGGCTAAGGGTCCATAACAATTGAGATTGGGTGTCCCCATCTCATTCACCACGTCTTTGGTGCCACTCGCACCAAAGTGTTCAAGTTAAATATGCCGAGCCACACTAAGCAATCTAACCGTGCATCACGACTCCAGGGCATCCCCTATTTGGCGGTGTGCCCAAGCCAGTCTTCTTACTTAGAGTCCATGACCACCGAAAAATGAGTGTCCTCATATTTCAAACCATCACCACGCCCTAGTGAATTAAGACTCAAACCCAAGCACTAGAGGGTCGGGACTCAAACCCAACCTTTGTATATGTATCTACGGAAAGCATCATCCAAGATGCTTGGCATGACTCCCCATACCGGTGCACCAACTTATAATTAAAGCGCGTTACAGATCACAACTTAGGAACCTAGTTCCTTCGCACTGCCAAGTCCTCTCACTTGACAAGTCTGTGATCATGCATGGACTCCTCCATGCTTGGCTCAATGGGCCACCCCTTTCAAATTGGCTCCTTCAACTAAAGTATTTGTTCCCCCGACTTGCCAACCTTACTTAACAAGTCATCCGACCACCATAATATGGTTCATGCATAAGCGTGAAAATCTTTAACTATTAACTTTTGTTCAAAGCCTTCTCTTTGAACACTCGGGAACTACTCCTCTAACCTTGATAGCCTCGCCTCTTAGCAAGCTTCAAGACCACGCTTCTGCTGCGCCAGTTTGATTTTGCACGCTTTATAAACCATTTACACTTGGATTTCTAGGTACTTATCTACCTAGGGGAACCTTCAAGGAACTTTGTTCCTTAGCTTGCTAAGGCCTTTCCTTTCGCAAGCTTTTCAATTGCCATATGGTCTAATATGAACAATTCCATGCTTTAGACTCTCCATGGCATCACAGTTGCTAGTAACAACATGCTTGGGCACCCACTTGATTCTCCACTCCCAATTGGCATAACCACCCTTGGTTATACAATTCGAGTTCTATGGTTTGGTTCTATCCTCTTACTATTTGCTTTTGGCCTCACACCTTTTCTTCGGTTATTCTCCTCCAGACTAGGAGGGTAGCTTTGCACTTTTTATTATGCCATAACAAATATTCTTAGGGATGAACCTACCTGATAGCATAGGGAGTGGTTCCTCAATCGGGGTATGATTAACTTATAATCCCATACACCGAGATTAACATTCCTATTTATGGGCTTTTATATGCCCATCATTAGCCTTGCCAAAATTCCATTTTGGCTTTGTCTAATTTAGGTAGATAGTCTTCTCTTGTCTCTACAACCTTGCACGTTTGAATAGCACTTTCTATCCATCATTCGCTAGGAACTTAGTCCCTTGGGCCTTATCTATTGCCCTTGCGACACTAAACACCACCTCCTGGTGTTCTAAAGTGTTTGGGTGTCCTAATGATGGCTTCCTTGACAATGAGCATTTCCTTTTACGACATTGACTTACTATATCGCAACATAAACAATTTATCCCCCGTAAGGATATATCTAACTTCCTTATGCCATTAAGCAGTCTTGGGTAGCTACCTTTTACCCGTTTAAGTAATTATTTTGCACTTCTTGCTTAGTTGCTTTATAATTGTCAAATCCTACAACTCATTGCTAGTGCTTCCACACCTCTATTATTATCTGGGTTACCACACTCCAATCGCATGCCTTCCAACTTATGCTATGCCATTTCCATTCCCATTAGGATTCCTTTAGGAAGGGGTTCTCATGAACCCACCAACTTGACCTCAAGGTAACACGCCTTGGCACATTCGGTGTCTTCACATCATCAGCTCTACAAGCCTACCTTTACGACACTCCCTACTTGTGTTGACGTCTTTGCCAAGACCAAAGTAGTCATTTCTCATGCCAACTATCAGTTAGCACTGCACCATAGTGTTCACACACAACTCTATGCCAAAGTTGCTTTCTTTTGGGGAACACCTTTCCCACGATTTTAGTATGGCACATTCTGCCATCGATGAGATACCCTATGTAGGAAGAAGAGGTGAGTAACTTTCGTTGCTTTCGTTGCTTTCCTCAAGTTTTTCTCACAGTCAATGCAAACACTGATCCATTGATGTATCTAGTAGGCTTTGTCTGCAGACACCAAATCCAAGTAATGATTGACACGGGAGCTACGCACATCATGATATCTGAAAACTTAGTTAAGTTGTTAGGATTGAATGCTGAGCAGATGTCGGCCATGCACTTCTAGTTTATGGAAGGTGGGCAAGTAGCTAGAAAATTTGTGAGTGATATTCCAATAAAAATATCCAAGTGGAAAGAAAGAGTGGATTTAGTAGTGTTGAAGATACCAGATTTTCATATGGTGTTTGGTATGGATTTCTTCAACAAATATATTAAAGGGATTTATGGTGCTGGACAAAGTCATACCACATTGAAGTTAAAAGGACATCTTGATGTGTCCTTCCAGTTGCAAAAGCACTCCTAAAAGAATTGGGATGCTAAATTCCTGATTGCGAGGGCCGCTCAAAAAGCAGCTAAGAAGGGATGTCGAATCTTTTGGGTTCAAGTGATGGAAGCTGAGAATGTTGATAACAAAGTCAAACCGACTCAGGAATTGTGCCCACCTTGCTTGACCGACGGCTTAAAACTCGGGAAGTGGCAAAGTACTCAAGATTTTTGTGATCCATCTAGACTGTTGTTTGATGGCTCGCCCCCTCCAAGAAACAGTGCCACTCTCCAAAGGAATCCACGATAGCAAGGAGCTCCTTGTCGTGGATTTTGTAATTGATCTCCGCAGGCTGGAATTTCCGAGAATGGAAAGCGACCGGATGAAGTTCGTGATCCGCTCCGAGTTGAGACAGCACAGCACCAATGGCAAAGTCGGAGGCGTCAGCCTCGATGAAGAAAGGTTGTGAGGAATCAGCATGGATCAAGACAGGAGCAGAACTGAAAGCCGCCTTGAGTGTGTCGAAGGCCTGCTGGGCAACAGCAGACCAAGAGAAGGGAACATCCTTGCGAGTGAGATGTGTGAGAGGAAGGACAATGTCAGAGTAGTGATCAATGAATTTGCGGTAGAAGTTGGCGAAGCCAAGGAAAACCTGAACGTCCGACATTGATTGTGGAGATAGGAGGAGGCGTACGACTAAATGGAATGATGAGACGAGGATACGGTCCAGTGTAAGATGGAAGAGAGAAAAAAGAAGAGGGTGAAAACTTTATAGAGTCAGGAACAGAACCAGATTTGAGTTTAGAGAACTTTTCCTGATTCGGACTCAATGAACAGCAGGGGAAGCCGTGGGAGAGATGAGCTGTAATTCCTTCCAACAGATCTGAGGCTGATGTAGTTGGAACCAAGGAAGACCGAGCACCACAGAGGAGGACTTGCTGTTGATGATGTTGAAGGCGATATCGGTGACGGTGGACCCGATGTGTACTCGAACGGGCAACATTTCCCTAAGTCCAGAAGATGGAGACACAAAATGCCCGCCGATGCCTTCAACCCTCAAATCCCGTATGGTAGGAGAAAGAGAAACGTGATGTCGGGCAGCAAAGTCCGTGTCCATGAAGTAGGAAGTTGCACCCGAGTCCAGTAACGCCAGAGCCTTGAGTCCTGATTGTCCGGTGAAAGAAAGGAGACATGGGACGCGGAAGTTGCGGGAATTGGTGGTGGCTTTGATGAAAGGTGGTGAGGAGCTTGATAAAGAAGAAAAGTGATTTTTATTCGGGGAGTCCAAACAGACAGCTCTTACTCTGTTTGGACAGGGTCGTTTCCCGACTGCAATAGAGGTGGACTTTGAGGCAGAGTGAACTCGAGCAGTCGAGGAGGCTTCTTGGGACATACAGCTGCTTTGTGATTAGGATCAGCACAATAGAGGCAAAGATTATGAGATATTCGACGTTGCTTCTCAGCAGGACTCAACTTCCCTCTAATGAGTCAGGGAGTACCAGAAATATCCATCGGAACCGGAGCAGTAGGTTCAGGAGTATGCCCCGAAGACTCAAGCTGGGATTCCTGAGTCTGGGATGGAAAAACAGCGGCGCGGCGACTTTCCTGACGACGTTCAAAGAGACGATTGTCACATCGAACAGCTTTGTTGATGGCATCCGACAGGTCCTTGGGATCCTCCATGGTGAGCAACAAATCCTTGACACCGTTGTTGAGGCCGAAACGAAATTGGTCAATCAGGGCCCTCTCATCCCACTGAGTGTCCAAAGCAAGGAGTTGGAACTCTGCAGCGTAGATCGAGGCAGGACGAGACCCCTGAGAGAGACGTCTCATCTTTGTGGTAGCAGCCCGAACCCGATCCGTCTCGCCAAAACATGCTTCGAGCTTCTCTTTGAACAATTGAAGATCCATCAGCTCTGGAATCACGACCCCTTTCATGCTCTTCTCCAGAAGAGGAGAAAACCATAACAAAGCTGCACCTTCGAGCAACGTCTTAATCGCGCCGATTTGAGACTCGGGAGTAGGGTACCGCCGATGTTGAAGTGCGAAGATCAACTCCATCTGGTTCAAGAATCCGTGAAGCTCGGAACGCTTGCCTGAAAATTTCGCCGGGAAGCTCACCTTCAGTTCAGGAACTTTGCTGGATCCTTGAGCCGAAAGTGAAGCAAGCTCCTGCTGCATGCGAAGAAGGGTCGCCTTCAGCTCGGTATTCTCAGATTGGATTTTTGCAAGGACTTCAGCAAAGAAATCAGGATGGCTTGGAGACTCCATTGGCAAGAAGAAAGAAAAAAGGGGGAAAAAAGGCAAAGGTAATCAAACAATCAAAACGAAAATCAAAAAACAAAAAAACACAATCTGAATCAAACTGTCAAGACCCCTGATAAGATCAAGACTGGAAAATGCAAAAAGACAAAGAGAAAAGCTAGTGGAAACAAAGAAAAGGCCTTAGACTGACGTTGATTCAGATTGTGGAGAAATGGAACAAGGCTAACCTATATATACTATAGGTTGATGAAGCTCCACCACTCTTGGATCGAGGACGGCCTAAATATAGCTGAGGTCGAGGAGGCGCCACATCATCATCAGGAATGTGGCTCGAGACTCAGGAATCAGGGAGTGTCTCGAGAGTCAGGAATAGGGAAGTGTCTCGAGAGTCAGGAATAGGGAAGTGTCTCGAGAGTTAGGAATGTGGCAAGAATTGGGGGATTCCTGACAAGAGGTAGCGCTGGCTGCAAATCCTTCAGGAAGATATCTTGATTCCCCGCCAACAACTCCAATATCTTCTTTGGTACGGGATCACGTCACCAATTCAAACTGAGTCACCAAGTACAGACCTGGAAAGTTTCAAGGCCTTCCTGATGCTCTTTCAAGGCGCTCCTATCTCAGTCTCAGGCCTGGTAATCCTACCTTCGATCAACAGGATCAAGTTATCCTCGGTCCTGATCGGCTTCAAGTTATGGCAATTTCCCTGGCCCCTCAGGACTCCTCCTTGATGGATGCAATCAGAAACGATCTTCAATCTGATGATCTCGCTAGCGACATCTTCCCCCATCTTCAGGCTGGACACCCAGTGACTCCCGACTGCCGGCGATTTGACGAGTTCGAGTTCTTAGATGGCTTATTGTACCATGGGGAGCAGCTTTACGTTCCTGAAGGTGATGCTCGAAGGTTGGTCCTGATGGCGTGCCATGACAGCCCGACTGCTGGTTACTTCGGCATTGCGAAAACCTATGAGCTAGTTGCACGGGACTTTTGGTGGCCTCACATGGACGACTACATCAAAGCTTTTGCTACCTCCTGTGACACTTGTGCCCGGAATAAGGTACCTCGCCACCTTCCTTCAGGTTTGCTTCGTTCCCTTCCGGTCCCTTCAGGTCCTTGGGAATCCATCTCCATGGATTTCTTGAGTGATCTTCCGAGTTCTTGAGGCTTCAACAGCATTTTAGTCGTGGTGGATCGCTTCACAAAGATGGCGCACTTCTTGCCATGTACCAAGGAGTTTTCGGGCGAGGACATGGCAAAACTGGTATTCAGGGAAATTTTCCGACTTCATGGGATTCCTACAGATGTGGTTTCGGATCGGGGGCCTTAGTTCATCTCTCATTTCTGGCAATGGTTTTTGCAGCTGCTTGGAGTGAAGGCCAACCTCTCTTCGGCATATCATCCTCAAACTGATGGGCAGTCCGAGCGAATGATTCAGACGTTGGAACAATTCTTGAGGTGCTTCATCAACTATCATCAGGATAACTGGTTCGATATCCTTCCCCTTGCTGAGTTCTCCTATAACAACTCTGTTCACTCCTCTCTTTGAGTTTCCCCCTTCTTTGTGAACTCTGGCCGAAATCCCCGATTCAATCTCTCACTTCCTTCTCCATCTGAATCCTCTCATTCAAATCCCCGCTCTGAGGCATTTATCTCCAACCTCCAGGAAATCCACAACTCCATCTCCTTCCACCTCCATCGTGCTCAGGAATCTCATAAAACATTTGCCAATGTCCATCGTCAGGATTGTCCCCCTTACAATATCGGGGATAAAGTCTGGCTCCTCAGGCGAAATATCTCCACCACCAGGCCCTGTCCAAAACTCGATTTCAAACGCCTTGGTCCTTTCCCTATCACTGCCATTATTAATCCTGTGACTTATCGCCTTGCACTTCCCTCCTCATATCAAATTCACCCCGTTTTTCACTCCTCTCTCCTTGAGCCTTATATTCCCAGTCCTATTCCAAATTGGGTCATTCCTCCGCCTCCACCAGTGCAGCTCGAGGATGGGTCTGAGTACGAGGTTCAGGACATCCTTGATTCCAAGATTTCACGGTTTAAACTCTACTATCTGGTGGACTGGAAGGGTTACGGACCTGAGGAATGCACTTGGGAACCTGCGGACAACCTGATTCATTCTCCTGACCTTGTTCAGGACTTCCACCGCCGCTATCCTTTTCGTCCCAGTCCTCATTCTTTTTCTCCATCTCCCATCCCTCGCCGCTCATCTCATCCTCCTCTTCGTTCTCGTTCACATCCTCGTTCCACTCGTTCTTGAGGAGGGGGTGCTGTCAGGAATCCCCCAATTCTTGCCACATTCCTAACTCTCGCCGGATTCCTGACCTACAGACCACATTCCTGACTCTCGAGACACTTCCCTATTCCTAACTCTCGAGACACTTCCCAATTCCTGAGTCTCGAGCCACATTCCTGATGATGATGTGGCGCCTCCTCGACCTCAGCTATATTTAGGCCGTCCTCGATCCAAGAGTGTGGAGCTTCATCAACCTATAGTATATATAGGTTAGCCTTGTTCCATTTCTCCACAATCTGAATCAACGTCAGTCTAAGGCCTTTTCTTTGTTTCCACTAGCTTTTCTCTTTGTCTTTTTGCATTTTCCAGTCTTGATCTTGTCAGGGGTCTTGACACCTCTTAACCGTGAGGTTAATCATCGGATTAAGGTTATTCTGGGTTCTAAACCACCTATGAAAGCTCCGTATCAATTGAACATCAAGGAGATGGCTGAACTCAAGAAGCAACTCATGGAGCTTCTTAACAAAGGTCATATCCGACGAAGCAAGTCACCTTATGGAGTGCTGGTCCTTTTTGTTATGAAAAAGGATGGAACCATGAGGATGTGTATTGACTATCGGGCACTCAACAAGTTCACGGTCAAAAATAGTTATCCTTTGCCTCACATTGATGACTTGTTTGATCAACTGTTAAAGGCTAAGTATTTTACACGACTTAATTTGCGGTTCGGGTACCATCAGATATGGGTGGCAGATCAGGATGTGGAAAAGACAACCTTTAAGACTTAGTATGGATCTTATGAGTTCCTTGTCATGCCATTTGGGTTATGCAATGCTCTAGCAACATTCAGCACTATGATGGATAGAATATTCAAAGATTATTTGAACATATTTGTTATCTTATATATTGACGATGTTCTAATTTTCATTGAAACATCGAAGGATCATTTGAAACATTTGGAACGGTGGTTGGAAGATTTATTGTCCTATATATCGATAATATTCTAGTCTTTAGTGAAACATTGGAGGATCATTTGAAACACTTGGAGCTAGTGTTTCAAAAGTTGCACGAACACAAACTGTATACTAAGGAAAGTAAATGTGCTTTTGAACAATTGCATGTGAACTTTCTTGGACATATACTTGGTGGTGGTGTAATTGAGGTGGATTCAAAGAAGGTTGAAGCAGTGAAGTCTTCGGAAGTTCCAATCACTGTATCAGATGTTCATTCCTTCCTTGGTTTAACAGGATACTATTGCAAGTTTGTCTGCAATTTTGCAAGAATTGCTCTTCCGTTGACTGAGTTGACGAAGAGTAGTATACCATTTCATTGGACACCAGTTTGTTAGCGTGCTTTTGTATGGTTGAAGGAAATCTTGACTGTGGTTTCTGTTCTTAAGATCCTTGATCTTGATAAACCTTTTGAAGTGCATTGGGATGCATCTGGCTATGTTATAGGTGCCGTGTTACAGCAAGATTGTGATAATACGGTTGGTGTTACGCTAAGGTGACATGGTTGTCCCGTTGCATTCTATTCGAAGAAATTGGACGAAACCCAACGAAGATGGCCAACCCACGGGAAAGAAATGTTTGCTATAGTGTTGGCACTAGAACACTAGAGACACTATTTGGGTGGACATACGAAGGTTTATATTGATAGTAACACACTAAACTCCTTTGCTACATAGCCAAAGCTTACACTGAAACAGGCTCGTTGGCAAGAGTAGCTTGCTAGATATGATATTGAAATCATATATAAACCTAGTAAAGACAATATTGTTCTGGATGCGTTGAGTCGTCAAGCTCAATTCCGACCAATATTGGCAATCAGTTCGGACTAGTTGGAGGACTTTTCGGCTTCATATGAAAATGATTCATTAGTGAAGGCAATCTTGCACTGTACAAAGTTGTCGAAGCAAAACCCTAGTAGTGAAGTAGTAAAAGTTGCTAGTCAAACCATTGTAAAACTTCACTTCTCAGTTCATGATGGGTTTATATTCTATAAGCAAGAAAGATTGTATCTTCCCTCTAAGGATTTGCAGCAGTTGTTTTTGTGTGAACATCATGATATTTCGGCAGTAGGACATGGTGGAAAGTGAAAGACTCTAGCTTCGTTGAAAAGGGATTTTTTGGTCTGGTATGGAAGGTGATGTAGCGGTCTATGTCTGTTCCTGCCCTATATGCCAGTAATGTAAGCGTAGAACTGAAAGGTAGGCTGGAAAGTTGCAGAGCATTCTAGCACCGGCATAGCAATTTCAAAGTCTGATTTGATTTTGTCACTTGCTTGCCGAAGTCTAAGGGTTATGATACTTTGATGGTGGTTGTGGATTGGCTATCAAAGATTGCACACTTCATTCCAACTGTAGAAATAGTGAATACGAAGCAAGAAGCAAAGCTCTTCTTCCATGAAGTAGTGTGGGTTCATAGTCTTCCTGAAGAAATGATCTCGGATAAAGATTCGAGGTTTACAGGGAAGTTTTGGGGCACATTGTTTCAACTGTTTGGTACTAAATTGAAATTTAGTATAGCTTATCATCCTCACATTGATGGGCAGACCGAACGCACAAGTTGAGGATTATTTACGGTACTATATCGCGATGGACCAATGCGACTGGGTTGAGCATTTGGATATAGCAGAAATCTATTATAACAACACATTTCACAGCACTATTAGTTGTTCTTTATGGAAGATGTTGCAAGGGAATGCTCGTGGAGTGCCTCAACAGATTGTTGTAACGAAACCAATGTCCAAAGTGTTAGTCCCGGTTGTTGAGACTTATGTGGAGCAGCTATGCCAAGGTTGGTTTAGAGCTACTGAGGTGATGGGCAAAGCTCAGGATAGGTATTGACGTGATAAAGATCAGCATCGTCAAAATGTATCCTATCAAGTGGGAGATTAGGTGTGGTTATCTTCCCGAAACTTGAACATTAAGGAATCTTTGTCTCAGAAGCTATTACTGAGATATATTGGGCCCTATCAGGTATTGAAGCGAGTTGGTGATGTATCCTATAAGTTGGATCTTCCAGATGAGTTATCCCAGATATATAATGTGTTTCATGTCAATTTACTGGCACCATATCATGTTGTTGTGGAACGCTCTATGGACATTTGTCCTCTGCCAGTGATCATGGATGGTGAACCTGAGTATGAAGTTGAGTTTATCTTGGATTCTCAGTTTTGAAGACAGACTTATGCAAAGGAATATCTAGTTAAGTGGAAAGGTTACCCGACTTGTGAATCAACTTAGGAACCTCTTAGGAATCTTACACATACTCGTGAGTTTGTCACGAAGTATGAGAATCGTAATAAAGATTAGCTTTTGTAAATCTTGTAATAAATCTTGTAAATCAATAAAGTAATATATTTCTATAAATCAAAGTTTTGTCTCTTTCGTTCCTTAGTACTTGGGTCAATTTTGGCAGGCTAACTTTAACACTTTAATGTATGGGTCCAATCCATAACCATGGGGATAACTATTATAGACTGATCACAAGTCCTTGCCTCTATCTCGATGACTCATTTTTGAAAAGGGGCGTGGTTGTGTAAACAACTTAATCTGCCAGTTTATAATAGTTGTCTAAATTTTCCCGACGGGGTTGATTTCTTGCTTAGGAGAAGTTGGGCCTCTGGCCTTCTCCCTATGTCCCTATGGGCAGGGATGTATCATTCCTTTGAGTGGTACTCGAAGCAACAAGAGTGTCTAACTCCATTAGTCATTTCCTTGTCGGCGATGGTTGGAGGGTGTTTGAGTTTTAACATCTTTGGACGTAAAGGAGAGGTCGTTCCATAATTCATTTAAGTCAGTGTGTTTCCTACATAGTGTACTTTCTGTTAACTTTCAAAGTTGTTTCCTTGATAGTTTGCTAGACTTGGTTATGCATCGACAAGGATATCAATCTTCCCCAAGGGGGGTAGAGTGTCGTGAATGTGACTTCAGGTATTGAAAGATACTTGTTAGCCAGTCCTTATGGACACTCTTTCCTTACTACTATAACAACAGGAGGTCAATATAGTTGATTCCCTTCAGTAGCCCCTCTTATCCAAGTGTTAGTTTACTGGGCTTAGCATCAATACTTAGCCAGATGAACATAAGGTAGGAACTCCTATGTGTTTCTAGCTGAGCATTCTTGGCCTAGCTCTTAGTTCTCTTTTATTCTGTTTTGCACTGGCTTGGTGTATTAAGATTAGTCCCTCAATATCACCAAATGATAGCTTACCATATCTACTAAACACCCTCGCTATTATGCCCTTTGCGTTAGTCTCATCTCGGTCCCAAATTGTAAGCAACCAAAGGGAACGACTTGAGAGACAATCCATGGGGTTCAAATATAGAGGGAAAGGGCCCATGAACAAGAGTGCACCCCCTTTTCTAATCGGTTAAGGGTTTTGAGATATTTGGGGTTAAGTGTCTTTGGGTTTGAATAGTATTGGGTTGGGTGACCTCCCGGGAAGTCCAATTTCAGGCTTACTTGTTAATTGGTATTGTAAATAGGCCTTGTATAGTTTTCCATGTTGGCATGTCAATTTCACCTCTATTGATATTATTTAGTTGCTTTTAGTTTGTGGTGTTGAATTATATTAAGTCTTAGACATAGTGATTTCTTCTTTGATGATATGTCATTTGTAGCTTACTATTGTTGAAAGTTTTCTCTTGAATACTAAGTAAGTATTTTTAACCTTTGTTAGTTTGGTTGCTAAAAAGGTATGAATGGTGGTTCACTCGTTTTCTTGTAGCATTGTTCTAGTATGATAGTATTGAAGTGATGCCTTAATATTGATATTGTTAGGTTGAAGTGATATGAGATGTTTTCTTCATGAGCATAGTTGAATTAGAATTTCCATCTATAGTGATAGATGGTTAGGGATTGGTTAGAGCTCATTGGACATAAACATTTTTTTTTCACTAGTCTCAATGAAGATGGTGTTAATAGTTGACTGTACCTTTGTGCCATTGGCATTTATGCATTTTTTTAATTAACAACTATGTTGGCATTCAAATAAATTGAGTGGCAAGTTAAGTTAATTGTGTTATAGATGAGATTATTTAGTAGGGTTGAGTTTTGTCTTTTCCTTGAAAAGTGATATGGTCATAGATTATACTAACTTTACAAGAGGAAAAGTTAATGATTGCTTGGAGTTGTTATATACTTGTTAAAGTTTATCTGAAGTTTAATTAGTCATTGATAATTCTTCTTATACTTGTTATGAAATGAATTACATTTTGCTGTAGAAGATGGATTAATAGAGGATTATTTAATGATCACAAGTAGTAAGCGCTTCGAGATCGTGGCAAGATGGTCTCTTGGGTTTGAGATATTAGTAGGATGTTACTACACTTACTTGATCAACTTTAGTTCTTTAGTGTTGTTGACAGAAATCTATTCAAATCAGTTAATATGATGATTGGCATGAATGAGTGTTTATTGGCCTTGCAACATTTATTTTATTCTGTTAATTGTTGCTACAATTGATTCTACTAGATTAGAGTGTTATTTCCCTCAGTGATACATTCACAAGCATTATGCTTGTATATCATCAATACTTTGTGTTCTTTAAATTATCTTTCATAAATTGTTGACATATTATCGGCAATCTTTAGTAGTTAAGTTTTTTCATTATGTTTACTTAATGGTATACTTACTATTAAATATTGTTGGATGGTTAATCTTATGTCTTCAACCTATGATGATCTTGATGATTCCTATTCTATCCTAGTTTATTAGATGATAACTTGGTTTAGACTAAAGTATAGGAGATTGATGCTATTAGCTAAGAAAATTTTGCTTCGTAAGGAGTTCCCATCTTATTATGTTTTACACTGGCTAGTGACAAAAACCTCTGTGTATTGAGGTCTAGTCCCTCAATATTGCTAAATGATAGCTTACTGTGTCTGCCAAAACACCCTCACTATTATGCCCTATATGTTTATTCCATTGGGTTTTATTGACTATTTATGGAAAGTGTCCAAATCTGTTAGTGAGGCATATCTATGGAAGGTAGAGATTGTTTTGAACACAATTGTATTATTTTTGCGTCCAAATTCACAATTTAGCACAATTCCATATTTAGTAAGTTTTATGATTATCCCAAAGACTAACTTTTAGGACTACAGTGAAAGCCCAAAGCGTGAATTCCTCTAGAGGGGACAACACTATAGAGGGTTCTAAATGTATATTAGGGATAGTGTATAGGTCAAGCATGGCCAACCAACCTAAAGCACGTTAGACCACTAGTATGCTAAAATAGTGTTAGACTTCATTTAATTCCATTTTGTGTGTTGGCCCTGACATTGGGATATTGGATGCTTTAAGATTGTTCCAAAATCACTCCATGCTCCTTTTCCTTTGTTCTTTAGATTGTACGCTTATAAGCCATTTCGTGCTCTAGTTCCTTTGCTCCTTAGCTGTATGCTCGGGAGTTTGGCTCCATCCCTTTGTTTAAAGACCCAAGGCCCTAAAACTCAAGTTTTACTCCAATTTTAAAAGCTTAGTATTATTATTTATTGTTACTAGCTCCCAATATAATTTACACACTTATTGCCTTCCTTAGATATGGTAATCTTGTCTCAAGCTCCCTCTCAAGAATAAAACCCTAATTCTACATTACCCATCACTACCATAGTAGGCCTTTATTCTACCATTGAAATTTGATAGGGCAAAAATTTGATTGAAGCATTGCCAACACGAGAGCTGCACAATTTGACAAGTTAGCATGAATCACTAAGAATATAGACAAGTTTGCATCAGCCTTGAATCTAGTAAGTGTCTCTTCCAGAGTTTGGGACTCTTTATATATATTAGCTCTATAATTACTACAATTATTCGAGTAGTAAGGTACCTATCAAATAAACTATTTTGATTTAATGAGCCATTCATAGTTTCACAATACAAAAAAGTTTACACTTACGCATGTATGGCTTAATTTTTTAGATAAGCATGACTACTAGCATGATTTGTAGCTACTATCTAAGGATGCAAGGCACATAGGTCTTAACACCCAAATATTGAGCAAAAGCAATGTACAACCAGTATCAACTAGGATGCTAGAGCTTGGAGGGTCAAATTTCAAGTGCTAAGGCTAATTAAATCCTTTAGTAGCTAAATGAAGTCTATATATGGTGAGAACACATGCACATACCCTTTGCCCACCCTAGCTGGATGTAAACTACAAATTATTTTTTTCTAATTTGCCAGTTTACCTTGTCAATTTAACCACCTTTGCCTTGACCTTAGCTAAGTTCTTTTGCAAAAGTTTCTACATATTGTACAAATGTAAGTGACTAAATTTTCCATTCTACTTTAGTCATTTAACCACACTATCGACCACTTAGAGGAGTCTCACTCACAACCTCTATAAGTCCTATTTTGAACTTGGGGATTTGCTAGCCCCATGAATTACATCTATACCACTTAGCCCTTTCACTTGGTCCAAGTACTATGTGACTGTATCCTTGGTCACTATACTAAAGGATTACTCCTCTTCTCTTCCATAGTTTGGGATTTTGGGATAACATTTGGAAACACCATGGCCCTATGCAAACCTTGTGGGTATTCTCCCCATCTTTTGCCCTTAGGTGCCCTAGCCATGGGGCTAGAGCAAGGTTCTAATGAGCCACATAAGGTATCCAAGTAGGTAGTGCCACCCACACTTGGATTGGGAGCATTGACCATTTGATCTCTTGAGGGAGCTAGAGTCAACTCTTGAACACTTCACCAAGCTACCCTGTTTATCTATCTATATTCATTTTAACCTTGGACTCCTCAGAGGATATATCATCACCAAATACATAGGTATAACCCTCATTGGCAACACTAGCCTTTTTCTAGTCAAATTGGCTCCACTGGAGTCCTTCCCCTACTATCCTTTTGGAGCTCACCAAACCCCCCAAGGTCTAGGAGACAATTGCTTTATGCTTTCACCCTCGGATTTAGACTCAAACTTGGATTTCGACTCAATCTTGGACTCGGTCTCACACTCGGTCTCGGACTCCATTTCAGACTCGGTTTCGGTCTCGGCTGTAGCGCACGTGGTTTTGACCCTTTATCCTATGGTGATTTACCATAGGATAACACCACGAAGCGGAAACTAACCCTCTTTGTGCCACGTGACAGATGCCACGTGTCACATGCCACGTGTCCATGCCACGTGTCCATAGGAACCCGAGGTTCAGGGCCTTGGGCCACTGAACGAAGGAACGGTGCCAAACTCCCAAGCATGGAGCCAAGGAGTGATGGAACCGAACCACGGAGCAACTCCCAAGCATGAAGCCCAAGGAGCGAAAGGACAGGAGCCCGGAGCGACTTGGAACAGTCCTGGAGCAACCAGCATCCCAATGCCAGGACCAGCACGCAAAACGGAGCCAAACGGAGTCTGGCGCTATTTTGGCATACCGGTGGCCTAACGCGAGGACATGGGTACTCCACCAACTAGCATGGAATGGAACTTGGGCTTAGACCCAAGCCGGACGCAGAACAAGGACAGGCACGCAAGCGGGAGCTAGACTATGCCTCAGGTTGGTCGGCCATGCCCGACCTACCCACTATCCCTACTATACATTTGGAACCCCCCATAGCCCCCCCCCCTTGAGGAACACACGCTTTGGGCTTTCACCCCAAGCCTCCCTTAGTATCAGGAGTTAGTCTCTGGGACAAGCTCGAAACTTACTAAATATAGAATGTCCCTAGATTGCGAATTTGGACACGGGACGAACACCATTGTGTTCAGGACAATCTCTACATTCCGTAGATATGCCAAATAAGCAAATCTGGACACTTTCCATAAATAGCATTTGGGACCGAAATGAGACTAACACAAAGGGCATGATAGCGAGGGTGTTTGGCAGACACGGTAAGCTATCATCTAGCAATATTGAGGGACCAATCTCAATATCACGGGGGTTCTTGATACTAGCAAGTGCACGCCAATGACAGGAGTTTCTCAAACCAGGCCGAGTATGCTCAGCAAGAAACACATAGGGTTCCTACCTTATGTTTATCCGATCTAAGTACACGGTCATTGACCAGTTTCTCAACTAGCTCAAGTGGGAAACTGATAACGGGTCCAGCAATACCGACCTCCTGCCATCGTGGCAGTAAGGTAAAAGTGTCCGTAAGGACTAGCCGACAGGTAACTTTCGATACCCGAAGTCACATTCGCGACACTCTCCCCCCCTAGGGAAGATCGACGTCCTCGTCGATGCATACTCGAGTCTAGAATACCGCCAAGGAAACAACTCCAGAAAAAGTTCATGGTATTCACACTATGTGAGAAATGCACCAACTTAAATGAGTTAGGAGGCAACCTCTTTGTCTAACGCAGATGCGCTACCAGCTCAGACACCTTCCGGCCGTTGCCGACAAGGAAATGACCAACAGAGTTAGCCACCCTTGCTGCTCTGGGTGTCACCTAGCTTACAAAAGTGTGATATGCCTTGCCCGCAGAGACATAGAGAGAGAAGCCGGAGGCCCCAACCCTCCTAAGCAAAGAAACCAAACCCGTTGGTAAGGTTTAGATAGACTACTGTAAACAGGCAGTTAGAGTTGTTTACACGGTCACGCCCTTTTAACGGAATAAGGAACATCGACAGAGAGGCGGGTTATGTGACCAGTCGACAGTAGCTACCCCATGACTAGAGATTTCAACATGCACACGAAGTGCCGAAGCCAGTCTGCCTATTATTGGCCCAAACTCAAAGATCAATAGATGGACAATATCAAAGTCATAGACAATGATATCTTAGAGACTTAATTATGAGTGAATATATCGTAGATTAGAACACAAAAGTATTCTAAGCAAGTTATCATCCGATAAACTAGTATTATAGTGCAGAAACCACCAAGATTGACATAGGATTCACCATCAAACAAAATTCAATAGCAAGTATATCACGAAGTAAACTCAATGATGAAACTTAACTACCGAAGATAGTAGACAGTAAGCCAAACAACTTACCAAAGAAAACTCAAAGAACACAAAATATCATTTGACTAGCAAGCAAAATGCTTGCGAATGTATCACCTGAAGGAAATAACGTCCTGATCTATCAGAACTAACTCGAGCAATAATCAACAAAACAGAATGAATGCAGTAAGACCAACAAACACTCGTTAATGCCAACTATCGCACTAGTCAATCTGAACAGATCCCAGCCAACAACACTAAGGAACTCAAGTTGCCTAAGCAAGTGTCAGCAACATCCTACTGATGTCTCAAACCCAAGAGACCAATCCAGAGCAAACCACAAAGAACATGTGGTATTGCGAAAAGCCAAAAACCATCAAAGAGAACAATGAACCATCATGAAAGATCATCAATCATCCTATCAATAAAGAAATGCATAATCATCACCGAAGAATGAATCTACCATCCCGAAGAACAACAAATCATTCTATACCAACAATAATCAAGCAAAACCCTTTGACAAGGATAATTAACTATCCTAGATGATAGTCAATCATCATCAATGATTGCCAAATGCAAAAGCCAACTTCAATATCGAAGCTAATGAGCCAAAATGCCTTCCCCAACAACTTCTAACAAATGGACCACAAGTATTAAAACTCAAGGAACCAAAAGCTCGAAGAAGCCTATAGCCAAGTCTTGCCTAACAATGATCACAAGTCTTGCATTGAACTAACTTCAATGCTAAAGAAGAAATTATGGTGTAACCCACAATATCCTCTTCAACACATCCATAAGCTAAACTTCATAATACCAAAACTAATGAAGAGCATGTCTGCATCAATCCAAAAGCTAAGCATAACGAAGCTATGCTCAACAAGTGATCACAAAACGATCCTCCATGAATCCATCTATAGCAAGACGTAACTCACTTCATAACAAGCACAAGAAGAATCACCAATGATTGATATATCCCAATGCAAACCCAACAAGGGACCAACATCTTCAATATCAATCACTAACTCTTCATCTCGTAAAGTTAGCATAGTCCATGACTGAATCACTTTTCAAGGAAAAGCCGAAGCTCAACCCTCTACTAAATTGTAAGGAACCAACTCGCCGAGGTGTCGTAGGCTAAGGGAACCCCGAAAGCATGACCAAAATGACAAAGAGTTCATCGGATGGGACCAAGTCAAAGATCGAGTCCAAGACCGACTCTAGGACCGAGTTCGAGATAGGGTCCGGAATCGAGTCCAAGACCGACTCGGGGACCGAGTTCGAGTCCGAGTTCGAGACCGAGTTCGAGACGGAGTCCGAGATCCGAAATCGGGTCCGAGACCGAGTCCGAAGTCGAGTCCGAGGTCGGGCCCGAGATCGGGTCCGAGATCGAGTCCGCGATCGAGTCCGAGACCGAATCCGAAGTCGGATCCGAAATCGGATCCGAGATCGAGCCAGAGACTAAGTCCAAATACTAATACGGGTCAAGGGGTGAAAGCCCAAAGTGTGCGTCCCCCAGGGGGGGGGGGCTGCAGGGGGTTCCAAAAGTATAGTAGGGATAGTGAGGTCCAGGAACCAGTTTTGAAGGGACTCTCCAGTTGGGCTTCCAAACCGACTTGAGGTTGGGACTGGGACTAAGGGGCCTTGGGTGGGAGTGAGCATGGACTTGGCTGGTGCCGGAGGGGCCATCCAAGGAAGTGCTCAAGAGCAGCTCCCACTCCCGAAAGGGAAACCGATTGCGGTGCTCCCGGCTCATGTGGAGTGGTGCCCCACTTGAGTACCACGCGGCTCATTGGTCCTCGCCCTGCCTAGGGGCTTGGGCCTTCCTTCGGGATGGAAGTGGGGGGCGAGAGGTACCCAGACCGGGCCGCTAGGCCACGGTGTTTCGCCCCGGCGTCCCGAAGCAAGTGTTGCACTCAAGACTTAGGATTTAGAGGGTCCCATGATCAAGTCTTGTGGTACCAAAGGATGTTAGGAACCTGGAAGCTTGGTGTGCTTGGCTGCTTGTGCTTGCGGGGAGTGTAGCCGAACCTTAAGTCCAGTCTAACCCGGGGAGGGGGATTGGGAGTGATTTGGGAATCCGTGGATGGTGGCTAACACTCCGTTGCTCGTGCAGTAAGTAGCTGAGACCAAGTAGGAGCTGGTACCATAGGCGAGAACCTTGGCAAGGGAACTTAGCAAAAGCCAAGGCGGTGTTGGACGGATAGGTGAGGTAAGCTGGCAAATTGGAAAGGAAAAATTTGTGGCTTACATAAATAATCTCGTCTAGAACACAACTAACCCAAACTTGCCACTCAGTTCATTTGAACGTCAACACAGTTGCTAACTAACAAATGCATGAATGCTAATAACACAAAGCTATAGCCAAATCATCAACACTATCTTCATCGAGAGCAATGAAACTCAATATCAATCCTAAGGATAGACATCTCATCTCATTTGAATCTCAACATCAATAATATCAATGACAAGGCATCACTTCAATGCCATCAACACCATAACAAAGCTAGAAGAAAGCAAAAGTGAATCACCACTCAAAACTTTCTAGCAACCAAGCTAACCAAAGTCGAAGATACTTAACTTAGTATCCGAGACCAATCCTTTAGCAAAACTCAGTTACAGATAACACTTCCTCAAGGAGTGAATCACCACGTCTAAGACTCAATGAAATCCAACACTATGAACTAAACGCAACCAAATGATATCAACAGAGGTAGAGTCGACATGCCAACATGGAAAACCCATGTAAGTCTAACGACACGATCCTCCGCAACCCCATCCGGTAAAGCAAGCCCATCACTGCTAAATCATCATCGAGTGAAGCAAGTGTCACAGTCTTTCGACAAAGTTTACAAGCAATCACTAGTTGCCAAGTAACCAACAATCACTCTTCAACTTGTCTTCACAAGACTCAAACACTAAACTCACGTCATCGAGTCATATACTTGTCCAACATGAACGTAATACCCCAGGTATGAGATAAAAGTTCATAGGCAAGCACAAACCAAATGACCACTCAAATCCAACTCAACCACGATAAGCTCATCAATGCATTTAGCCACTAGCTCTGAGCATGCCTTGAAGAGGCTAGCTATGCATGATCAACACTTAGCCGAAACTAAAGTGAAGACCATGAGATGAACTCATATCGGTACACAACCTCCTCATAGACAAAGCTATAGTATGGGTACTAACATCTCAAACTCAAACAACTAAGTTGGACATCACCATCCTCAGCCAAGGCGCAAGGCTACCAAGACCAAGTCAAGATCAGTGAGAGCTCACTACTCTCATAGAGTCTAATGAAATGCAAAGTGCAACCTGCCACCAAGCACAACGCTACAAAAGAAAGGCATAAGTGTCACCCTTCTTAGAAAAGTGCAACGGCCACTTTTCTACATTAACTCCAGACTCTATCCAACTCAATTGCCTTAGCCCCAAAAGTTAGCATCCCTTTCGGGCCGCATCATACAAACTATCTACTAAGGTCTAAGCTAACCGAAGTCAACTCCAACCCCTTCACTAGTTTGTATTGGCTTATGAAAACGGAATGGTTTTCGAACAAAGTGATAACAGATCAGCCATTGAAAAAGTCTAAGAAAATTTGTGGAAAATTTCCATTCTAGAGAAAGAATGACTCTCAGTCCAGGAATACAAACTTTCAAGACTCAACCAACTTCCTCCTACTAACAACTTCACATAGGTTCACCTCAACACAAATTCTCATGACCCATAGTATGCTTAAGCCTCAAACATTTTTCTGCCCATTCTGGAACATCTAAGGTTTGATCATGAAGACCACATCTTTGGATATCCATATTGCACTAACACTCTTCTTCAACCACTTTCAAGATCCAATGTGAAGCTAAAACACTAACAAGAAAAATGACATGGAAAATCAAGCTCTAAGGAAAATTCCTTATCACTCGAAGTAACAATGCCACTTCCACTAACACAAGTGCTAGTGATGTCAATGCCCCAGCTACACATCTTCTCCATCCAACAATCTACTCCAAGTGTTAATGGATCAATTGATGAGTTATAGCAAATGATTGCTACAACCCTTTTCCAACACTTTATGGGCAAACTCAAGGAAACAAGGTACCAACTTAAGCTTAGCATAATGGACCACCATCGAGAATCCAGTCAAAGCTACTTCAATGTTACTACTTGTAAGTAGACTAGCATCACCATCAACCACTTTGGGGTTGATCATCGTTTAACCAAGCAACTTCGTAAACACATTGCTCACTATCACATGGATATGATATAAGTATCACAATGAGTTGATCATCAATTGAGTAACACCACGAGCAATGCCAATGTCATTACTTCAAAGGTTTATGTGACTATCAAGTGCCAACTCAATTCGACAAAATGCAACATAAATGCCACACTCCACCGATAGAGATTTACAACACTGAACACCACCAACTTTTGTTCACAACACGGACAAGCTCATGCCACTCGCTTTTCGACCAAACTCAAAACTTAACCCAACACCAAGCTACTCAAGGAGCAATAGCAAGGTTCCCCGGAAAAGAATTGAGCATTGCAACCCAAGTCTTCCAATAGCAAGCCTAGACAAAATGGTATAGCGCTTCACTGCTATCCATCCCATAACTCACCATTTGTAAGACCATCATCTCCAACATGTATCAAGATAGGGACTCTTGATTGCATGATGTGAACACGAGCAATGAGTCACCCCTCGTTGCAAATCATCTCTCCAAGAAGAGAAGATGATTTACGTGTTTGATCCTTTGTCCCCGACGACTCTCTTTTCGGTCTTATCTTTTGACTTCACCTCAAGCTTGCT
Organism: Selaginella moellendorffii; assembly: GCF_000143415.4. NCBI lineage: Eukaryota > Viridiplantae > Streptophyta > Lycopodiopsida > Selaginellales > Selaginellaceae > Selaginella > Selaginella moellendorffii. The sequence goes on from NW_003314339.1 coordinate 238,731, forward strand.
TTCGCACTGCCTTCAGTCCAATCCAAGAAAAGTTTATGAGAGAGTACGGCAATGATTACTTGAACCAATAGACTAATCCCTACAGTCTTGACTGATCCACTTGTAACCATGCCTAGGAAGGATCCACTAGTGCCATGCTAAACAGCTACAGACCAGCCTATTTGCCACTCATAGCAAACTCAGGGAAGGTTTGCTCTTACCCACGGTACATGGAACAACTCATGGAACCACTGAGAGGCTAACATTAATCCTGCCAACTCAAAGTGTAACCTTAAGTTGCTAATGTGCCTCACTCACGAGCCCAAGCATAAACTCGTGTAACCAGAACAACTCAATCCCTTTTGTGAGCCCAAGCTCAAGCTTACAGAATATGGTACAAAAGGTAACCAAAATCATACCCAAGGAACGAATGTGAACCCTTTGCACCAAACGTGTACCCACTCGGATCATCGTCTTCATCTCTGCGTATGCAATGAGACTAGTTGCCCAATCTCATTGGATAGTACTCGCCGAGACTCACTCTCTGATACCAAATGTAGCGCATGTGGTTTTGACCCTTTATCCTATGGTGATTTACCATAGGATAACACCACGAAGCGGAACCTAACCCTCTTTGTGCCATGTGACAGATGCCATGTGTCACATGCCATGTGTCCATGCCACGTGTCCATAGGAACCCGAGGTTCAGGGCCTTGGGCCACTGAACGAAGGAACGGTGCCAAACTCCCAAGCATGGAGCCAAGGAGTGATGGAACCGAACCACGGAGCAACTCCCAAGCATGAAGCCCAAGGAGCGAAAGGACAGGAGCCCGGAGCGACTTGGAACAGTCCTGGAGCAACCAGCATCCCAATGCCAGGACCAGCACGCAAAATGGAGCCAAACGGAGTCTGGCGCTATTTCGACATACCGGTGGCCTAACGCGAGGACATGGGTACTCCACCAACTAGCATGGAATGGAACTTGGGCTTAGACCCAAGCCGGACGCAGAACAAGGACAGGCACGCAAGCGGGAGCTAGACTATGCCTCAGGTTGGTCGGCCATGCCCGACCTACCCACTATCCCTACTATACATTTGGAACCCCCCATAGCCCCCCCCCTTGAGGAACACATGCTTTGGGCTTTCACCCCAAGCCTCCCTTAGTATCAGGAGTTAGTCTCTGGGACAAGCTCGAAACTTACTAAATATGGAATGTCCCTAGATTGCGAATTTGGACACGGGACGAACACCATTGTGTTCAGGACAATCTCTACATTCCGTAGATATGCCAAATAAGCAAATCTGGACACTTTCCATAAATAGCATTTGGGACCGAAATGAGACTAACACAAAAGGCATGATAGCGAGGGTGTTTGGCAGACACGGTAAGCTATCATCTAGCAATATTGAGGGACCAATCTCAATATCACGGGGGTTCTTGATACTAGCAAGTGCACGCCAATGACAGGAGTTTCTCAAACCAGGCCGAGTATGCTCAGCAAGAAACACATAGGGTTCCTACCTTATGTTTATCCGATCTAAGTACACGGTCATTGACCAGTTTCTCAACTAGCTCAAGTGGGAAACTGATAACGGGTCCAGCAATACCGACCTCCTGCCATCGTGGCAGTAAGGTAAGAGTGTCCGTAAGGACTAGCCGACAGGTAACTTTCGATACCCGAAGTCACATTCGCGACATCGGCTCTTGGTCTCAACCTTGGACTCCATCTCAGACTCCATCTCGGGTCCATCTTGGACTCCATCTTGGGTCCATCTTAGACTCCATCTCAGGTCCATCTCAGGTCCATCTCGAACTCCATCTCGGTTCTATATCGGGTCCATCTCGGGTCCATTTCAGGTCAATATCGGACTCCATCTTGAACTCCATCTCGGACTCCTTCTTAGACTCCATCTCAAACTCCTTCTTAGACTCTATCTCAAACTCCTTCTCAAACTCCTTCTCAAACTCCATCTTGGACTCCTTCTCAAGCTCCTTTGCAGACTCATTCATGACACTTCCATATGTCATGACACTTGCCATGTATTAGTCCTTCTGGTGTCCCGTTTTAAAGACTCATTCACTGATTGCTTTGGCCTCATCTCTCAAGCACTTCATTCAGAGTTCCACTCCCACTCTCAACTTTCCAAGTTAGAGCCTTTAGTCCAAACATATTATGCTTGTTAAACTTCCGCTTTGATGAAACGTGTATGTACATTCCCCAATGTCCCGTAGGGACTAATACAAAAACTGGGCATGCTGCCCAAAGCTCATGCTACCTAGTGGTGATCTCCCTCATCTAAAGTGAGACTAGGCCTGCAGTAGAAGCGGCTGCGGTCGTCTCCGTCGTATCACGTCCAGATCCATATCCCCCCTTCGTGCTGACCGCAAGATCGACTCCGGGGGGCGCCATCTCCAACGAACCTCCTTGTGATCTCCTCTACCAAAACATGGCAGCCATGCTTTTTGCCACTCCTCGAGCCTCTCGAGCTTCCCCCTGTCCCGGAGGATAGCATGGTGAAGCCGTATTGCCGCCAGTGTAAGTCTCCACCACTCTGCCAGTACCTGTGATACTCTGACCTGTGTCCCTTCGAAGTGTGCCCGGTTGCGTGCTTCCCAAAGGGCCTGGACTCCCGTCGCTCGCCATATCGCCCATCGAGCATGTCCAAGCGCCTCCCACACGGGGACTCCTACCTCCGCCCCGGTCGTGTCCCACCGGACCTGACTCCCCCAGCCGTGTCGTCCTCTGCACCTAATGTGTCGTAGGGCTGGGCCCTGGGCAGGGCCCCTCGCTTCCTCAAACCAGTGAAGCACATCCCCACTGCGGGCCTCAAAATCCTGTGTCACGCCCAACTCCTTCCCTGCCTTAATAATCTGGCGCCACACTTCCTTTGCAGTGTCACACTCCCACAGTGCATGCTTGACTGTCTCGATTTTGTCACACTCCCTGCACCTGCGACTCGCGTCGTCCTGGAATCGCTGTCCAACCGGAAGTCCGTTGTTTGCTACCAACCACGAGGTGACTTTCACTTTTTCCTGCACGGGCAACTTCCAGAAGTGAATCGTGTTGTCCACCACTTGCTCCGCGCCAACCCCCTGTGCTATCCATTTCTGCCACAGCTTCGGAATCTCCTCTCTCGCCTCCTCTCGTGATGTCAGTAGTCCATTCCGCGCTTCCTTGACTGCATAGGAGAAAAAGCTTCCTGTCCCTCGTCGCCATGCAGCAGGGTCCCAGTCCAGATCTTCTAGTAGCTGCTGTCGCCACCATATCAGTGATCCATCGCCCTCCAGCAGGTCTTCTGAGTCCACCACGTCCAGCCTCTTGGGTGAGTGCCTAAGCACACGAATCCTCCCACGTACCTCATCGTCCGTGACGTCTGGCATCTCTTGTCTCTCACCCATCGGGAGAAGCGTGTCTCCTCTCGTGATGCGAAACGGCAGTCCTATGTTGAGCTCTGGTGCGGCAACGAACCACACCTCAATGTCCCCTTCTTCCCATGCTGGTGTAGGTGCGGTGAATGCTCGAGTCCACGTCCCTAGCGGACATCGCACAGCATCGTGTTCCTCCCACTCTGTTTGCCGCTGGATCGCCACAAAGTCCCCTGCTTGAAGGCATCTTCTCGGCCACTTCGTCCCTGCTTTCGTGTTGTTCACCACTCGGAGGAGTCGCAGAATGTCCAGCAGGATGTTACGTCGCTTCCAAGGTCCAAACACTTGAGTCCTTCTCGCTGTTCGCCACCAATCCCTATCAATCACTCCCGTCAGCTGCTTCATTGTCCGGAATCCATTTGCGTGCATTTTCCTCCAGATCGTGTGGTGTGTCTCTCGTCCTAGTGTCACACCTCCCTCTTTGAACAGTGCATTGAAAAACAAAGGCTGGTTGAGCCACTCCTCGGCCCTGGTCGGTGGTGTTTGCTCCAGCGGAAAGGCTCTCCACAGTCGATGAAGGCTCTGGACGAAGTTGCCCCCCTTCACTACCTGCGTCGGTCCTTCTGCGAAGAGCCACCGTGGGTCCTCCTCCCACGGTTTGGCTGCATTGTGTTTGGGGCGTATCGCTAGGAGGCTCTGCCGAAACATGAGTCGCCACGGCTGTCTCCCCTGTTGCAAGCCCATGAGAAAAATCTTGTACCTCATCGCCTTCGCCATGTCGCTGGGGTCAATGATCCCTAGGCCCCCTAGAATGCGCGGCCTCGCTGTAGATTGCCACGCCACCTTGGCCATGGTTCGCCCTGTAGCCAATGCTCCACGCCATACGTAGGTCCGCACCATCTGTCTCACCTTCTGCAGTGTAGTTTCCAGCACCGGCCAAATCGAGAGGTGGTACCAGATGCTAGGGAGGATCACACTCTTGACCACTACAATCCGGGCTGGGAGTCCGAGTTTCCTCGGTGTCCATTTCTGAACTGCAGTCCGGATCCTCCTGAGAAGCGTATCATCCTGTGTAGCCGCATTGTACCGGGTCCCAACCTGGATGCCGAGGTACCGAGTGTCTTCGCCGGGGCGAAGCCACTGAAAGCCTATCTCCTGTCCCCAGGTCTCAATGCCTGGCTCTCCCCAGTTCACGCCTACTGACTTGTTCCAGTTTATGGCTGCCCCCGCTGCCCTGTTGAAGATCTCCAGCTTGGACCTTGCTGCGTCCAGATTCCTCGGGGTGGCAAGTAGGAAGAGTGTGGTGTCATCTGCAAATGCCCCGTCTTGCAGCTCTTGTGTCACAACTTGAGTTCCTGGGAGTTGTAGCCGTTCAGAGGGCAGCACCAGGCCTTTTACATCCTCTCCATGCGCGAGGAAAGAGCCCAGTGTTTCTGCTACTATCAGGAACAGGTAGGGGGCAAGTGGACATCCCTGTCTCACTGAGCGTCCCAAGTGGAAGGTCGGGCCTATCTCTCCATTCAGTGTGACCCGGCTTGTAGCTCCCCTATAGAGAAGTGAAATACGCGAGACAGTCCTTGCCGGGATCCCTATCCTCCGCATGCAATCCTCCAAGAAGTCCCAATCAACTCGATCATAGGCCTTCTCAAAGTCTAGTAGCCATGCTACAATCTGTTGATTTGAGACGTTTGCCCACCTCTGTGCCAGGAGGTACGTCCATATGTTTTCTGCGATCTGTCGTCCCGGCACAAATCCAGTTTGCTGTTCTCTGATGATGAGGGGCATGACTGGTTGCAGCTTGAGTGCCATCGCCTTTGCGTATATCTTGTACGACGTGTTGAGCATGGTTATGGGGCGCCAGTTCCTGAGTTCTTGGAGGTCACCCCGTTTCGGAATCAATGCGATTTGTCCCTCTAGTATCTCTCCTGGCAGCATCCCTGTTTTCTGTGCGTCTCGCCATGTCTCTAGGAGCATCAGGCCAACGTCGTCCCAATACTCCTCATAGAATGCCGGAAGGAGGCCGTCCATACCTGGCATCTTGTCATCGTTCAGCTGCTCCAGGGCCCGATGGAGGTCTTCCAATGAAAAGTCGGCCACCAACATCTCCAGGTACTCGCCGGGAACTCTGCGTGGGAGAGTAGACAGCACTCTGCCTGCGGCGTCTCTCCTATCCGGGGACCAGGGCTGGGCCGTGTACAGCTTCTGGTAAAACTCCTGGGCCAGCCCCTGCATTCCCTGTTGGTCCTCGACCACTTCTCCATCGTCCTTCTTCAGTCCTAGGATCGGGGGGGAGTCGGTGACTGGACGGATCCCTTTGTAGAATGCTTTGTTGAGAAGCCGTTCATTCATCACCCAGCTATCCTCCATGGATCGGAGTCCAGCACTCCATGCTGCATATTCTTTGTCCCGCAGCTCTGCTTCTCTCTCATCCAGTGTTGCTGTCCATCTGGCCTTGTCGTTTGCATGTAGGACCATTCTCTGGGCCGCCGCCACCTTTTGTCTCGCCAGTCTCACCTCTTTCAGGACTTCCCCTTTGAGAGCCGCTTGCCTTTCCCGGAGCTTAGTGGAGCAGGTGCCTAGTGCCAAGACAAGTTCCCCTTTGCTGCTGTCTAGTGTTTCCTGGACGAGCTTCACTGCTACCGGGTCAACCATTGTGGCTTTGCTGATCTTCCTCTGCACCGCTGTTCCTTTCACTGCCTGTAGCTTGAGAATGCCTCGGAGTGGGTCGTGGTCTGAAAAGGTGGCAAACGCGGGCCACGTTTTGAGTCCCCCTCCGTCTTGTCGCAGCCTGGTGGAAGCGTAAATCCTGTCCAGTCGAGCTTGGCACCCTGTCGATTGGCGTCTCGTGAATGGGTGAGAGTGTGCAGCGAACCCCTCTGCGTGCTGGAGGTCCAAGACTCCCAAGGCTTCGACTAGCGCTGTCCAATTCTTTCTCTCTCTCCCCTGTATGGTTTCCAGTGAACCTCGCCGGTCACTCAAACCCTCCACCATGTTGAAGTCTCCTACCACAAGCCACTCGTCCGCTACCTCTTGAGTGCTCTGCTGGATATCTGTCCACATTCGTGCGCGCTCCCTTCTTCGAGTGGGTGCATACACGTTGACAATCCCAACACGTCCAAAGTGTAGGTGTATGACCAACAGCTGTGCTTTCCCTGGGACCAGCACCCTGTGGTCACGTACCTGCGCTGACCACTTGGTAGAGACGATGATCGCTGTTCCTCCTCCACACCGTATTCTCACTTGCGTGGCCGGATTCCACCAAATTCTCCCATGCATGCCCAAATTGAAGTCTGGAGCCTTCACCATCTTGTGCTCTTGGATGCACAGAATGTCGATCCTCCCCTCTAAGCCAATCTCCCGGATGTGGGACTTGAGCTGTACTCTCTTGTTGAGTCTACTGTCCTCAGAGCTGAGTCCCCGACAGTTCCACGTGAGCACTGTGAGCGTGGTCATGGAGCAACGTACTTCCAAGAGAAAACCGTGCTGCTAGGCCTCGCCCTCCATTCCGAGGAGATGGTCCATACTGCAGTGAGCCTCCCCCTGTACTTAGTCCAAGAGAAGCCCCGCACTGCGTATTCTGAAAATCCCGTCCACTCAGTGATGGCACGTTCCATTCGGGTCTGGTAATCGCCAAGCGTGATGACCTCTGGGAAGGCCGTGTGCCCTCGGTACATCAGCCAGTCTCCCGCCTCTGTGGTTGTTAATTCTCTCCTGGGTGGGATCCATCTGACTGCCATGTTCACAGTCCGAGGAAGAACCTGCTGAAAGCCTTCTCCGTCCTTTTCAGCAATCGGGCTCTCGAACATTCTGGGCCGTGAATCAGGTCCCGAGAAAGGTGGTGCGCTTGGGAACCGGATGTGTGGAGCCTGCTCTGGAGGACGCTGCTTCAGCTGCTTCTCCACGGCCTCTGGGAGTTCAAAGGGACGTCCTGGAGCAAGCTTGGGTCGTTTGGTCGTGCACGCATTCTCGCTGTGGCCCGACTGTAGGCACCAACCACAGCGTGGTGCTGCGTTTTCCACCTGTATACGAACGTACTGTCCCAGGACTGCTATCTCCGTAGGGAGTTCTGCTGGGGATGAGACAAAGACCTTAAGTCTCACAGGGCCCAGAATGCCCTCCGCATCCACGGTGTCTAGTCCCGAGGCGATCTGCCCGATGCTTCCCTCGACGAGCTCTCGTATCACCTCTTTAATCCTCATCTCCATTGGGATGTCCCACAGTGCCACGTTAAGTGGGACACTTCCCCCCTTCAGCCGTGCCTGGTCATCTGCCGTGAACCTTGGAATCCACGGGTGGAAGGACACCGCCCAGCTATCATCGATAAGTCCATGCAGCTCCTCTGCTCGAGCCCGCGCCCCCTCTGTCTCAAACACCACTGTGTAGCATCCACGACCATGTGGGAGCAAGTTCTTGATTGTGATCCCCTGCTCCATCGTAGCATTCAGCCAGTCCATGGCCATGCGGCCAGTGGGAAACTTCCCCCTGAATACTGCAATCACTGCTCTATGTTGTAGTTCTTCTTCCCTAGCCGCCACCACCTGGCTGAGAGCCTCGCCCAGCTTGACTGCCTTTGCCATCCCCTTGGCACCTAGCGCTGTTCCAGCTCGTTTCCCTGACTCTCCGGCGTGAGGCTTCGTCTTAGAGGCTTCTGTGTGTGGGATTTCCTTTACCACCTTTCCTTGTGCAGGGCAGCCTTCTTGTTCTTGCTCAACTCTCAAGTCCCCTTGCTCCCCTGGGTCCTCCGGGCCTTGGTGTGGTGTGGTCCGACACTTGTCCTCCACCTTTTCCCACCCACGTCCTGCCAAGGCTCCCTGTGCTTTTTCTTTTGCTGTGCTACCCTTCTGCTGCTCCTGGTCCTCCTCAGAACACGTTTCCTCCTCGTGGAGGAACTCCTCCACCTCTTTTGCCCATGCGAGGGCCTCCTTTGAACTACTTTGGGACTTTAACTTCCTACGCGCCACCTTGCGTTCTTTCTTTTTCTCCGTCTTGTTCTTTTTGGCCTCTCTTTCCCTCTCCTGTCCCATTCGCTTCATCTCCTCCTCCTGTTCTTCCAGCAGTAGCGCCAGAGGCTTCGCTCTGTTCCCCAGAATCGATTCCTCCTTTTGCGTCTCCACCTTTTTGCTGGCTTCCGGGATCTCCTTGTCTTGGTCTCTTTGTTGTTCCACTTCCTGTTCCCCTTGTTCCTTCCACGTGCTTGTAACTTCCTCTTGCACTTTAGCTTGTCGGGCCTCCTGGCTGTTTGTGTACTCTTGTTCTTTTGGTGTGACTAGTGCCTGAGTCGCGAGATCGAGGGCTTCCCTGAGAGCGGGGCCAAGATTTCGGTCTTCTCCCTTGGGGTGAGTCTCCTGGTGCCATACTTCAGCAGTGAGTATGTCTTGGTGGAGCTGAACTTCGTTCTGAGTGGCCTCCCGCAAAGCCTTTGCAAAGGTTTGAGGATCCCATTGCAGCAGTCCTTCCTCTGTTTGGTGTGGCATACATTGTTGCAGCACCGATAGCTGGGGCTCATGGTCAGGCTGATGACTGGGAGATGTCCTGCTCTTAAGTCGAGATCCTACCGACTTCACCGGAGAGCCCGGTAGAGATGTTCTCACTTTGTTGGTCAGATCCGAGAGGCACCTGTGAGAAAACTTCTGGCTGAGTGGCCCTCTCTTGGACTGGCCCTGGCTTTCACTTGAGGCCTTGGTGAGGCAGCGGCTCACCTCTTCCCCCTGGACTGGCTCCTTTGCCTCTGTCCTGTGTGCCTCTGGCGTTTCCTTGTGCCCCCTCGTTTGGTCATTTGGCGTCTCCAAGCCCTTCTCTCCTTCTGGATCCGCTCTTGACTCTTGTGCATGACAACCTATTGGTATCTCCACAACCGTGGCTGCCCTCATTGCTGCTGCCGCTGCCCTAGTGGTGACGCCGCTCCTGTTCTTACTTGGATTAGGGCATGTCCTACCTTTGGTTTTTCCATAGGCCGTCTTCCCCACGTTGAGAGCCACTCTACGTCCCATGCACTCAGTGATGGGGGTGAGGAAGTTCAAGTCTAGAGCTCTGCTTGTGGCCACCTCTTCCCGTGGTCCATCTCCACTGGCTAGATCCCCCGAGCCTAGGAATCCACTTACTTCCTGTACTTCTCTGTTCAGCGCACAGCTTTGTTGTACTGGGGAACCATGCTGCGTGGGTGGTGAGGCTGGTTGAGACGTCCCTGGCCCCGATCCTTGTGCCCTTGAAGGCTTCTGCTCTCCTGCGCCGTCACTGCTCCTGCGCAGCTCCTCTTCTAGTGACTTGTGCATCGCCACCCCTGTGTTTCCAGGTAGGATCACCTCGTCCATTGCTTCATCTTCTTCCTGTTGGTTCCCAAGACGTCCTGAACCAGGCTCAAGGACTGTATCTGGTGCTGGTGGCTCCTCCTTCGTTGCCAAGCTACTTCTGTGTGCACCACCGTCCTGTTTCAGTGAGGCTAGCTTTTCCAGCGTGTCCTTTGGTGTGTTTGCCAGTTCTTTGAGAAGCTGATGAGCGTGCTGAGCCTTGATCATCATCTCCCTGGTACCCTGCACGACTTCTTCATGAAGATCCATGGCTGCGCACTCTGCAAGGTAGTCACTGTCCGTGTGGTGTGATTTCTGCCTCGAGCCTGTTTGATCACTGATTGTGTGCTCACTGCTTCCTGCCGTGCCACTTGAACCTAGCTTCTCACTGTCCCTTGGAGAGCCCAGCGATGTCCTCTTGCCAGCGATTGGGGTTTTGCTGTTGGCGGCTCTTCCCTTCAGCATCCCTCCCTGGGGCAGTCGGATACTGAGGCCGCGGCCTCGAGTGCCCCTTCCAAGTGTGAACGGCTGAGGCTTGGCTCGTCCTCCACTGTTACTGGGTGCTGGACGACGTTCCATCCTGGACACAGCAGTGTAAAAGAAAAAACAGAGAGATTCTGGAGTGATTCTTCCCTGAATCTCGCGGCGGATGCCCCCGCCGTCGGTAGCAAGTGCGGGGAGATTGGGCGCTCTCCCCTTTGCGCTCTCCCTCCTCTGACCGTGCCTCCGATCACGGCAGCCATGGTGCTGGACGCTGTGCTCCTCCACGCCCTAACACGCCAATCATTTTTTTTTTTTTTTTTTTTTTTTTTGGTTCCGCTTTGACTTCCGCTTTGACCACTACTATATGGCATATTTTTTGCTCCACATTGGGGCTTAGGGATTTGTGTCTCATAACAAACTCTAACTTGGTCCTACATAGGTTCAATTACTTACTGTATAAGTAATAGAGTGTTACCCAACTCTTCATAGATTCCCAAACTCTTTCTTAACCCCCCCCCCCCCCCCCCCCCCCCAGGTTAGATTAGACTCAAGGTTCAGCTACAATCCTCATAGACACAAGCAGCTAAGCACACTAAGTCTCCAAATTTTTAATATCCTGTGGTACATAAGATTTTTTTATAAAACCCTCTAAATCCCAAGCCTTAGATGTATCTCTTTGTTCAGGATGCCAAGGGAAAACACTATGGCCTAACAGCCTAGTATGGGTACCCCAACTCCCCACTTTTGTCCCAAATGGAAGTCCTAAGCCCTTAGGAAGGGGGCGAGGCCTAATGAGCCTTATGGTACTCAAGTGGGCAACCACTCCACCTAAATCAAGAGCATTGCAATTGATTTTCCTTTGAGGAGTGAGAGTTGCTTTTGAGCACTTCCTTGAGAAGCCTCATTGGCCATTCTCAAGCCCATGCTCACTTATACCCAAGGTTACTAACCCCTAGTCTCAACCCCAATTTAGTTTGAAAGCACCACTAGAAAGTTCTTTCAAAATTGAATCCTTAACCTCAGTATCCCTATTATACTTTTGGATGGTAGTGGTTTTGACTTTATACTTATGGTATTATTATAGGATAACCACGAAACAGTTGGACACATATATATATATATATATATATAGAAGAAACTACATTATCTATTTTACTTTAGTCATTTACTTTCACTTTTGACCACTTGAAGGAGTTTCATTTACAACCTCTTTGGGTCCTCATCCAAGCTTAGGGTATTCTCTAAGCCCCAAAGGTAGCCTCAAAGCCATATTACCTTCACACTTAGTTCATTAGTAGTTTAAGACCACCTATGCCACAAACTTGTTTCTCCAAAACAAGACCATTCATTCCATAAATGATTTCCTTATGACCACTTGTTAACATTTTTAAGATGCTCTTAGATCTAAGAGAATACCATCCTTCAATATCTTTTCCTACTAAGTCCCTCTTCAATCAGAGAAGTGCTTATCAACACCACTATTGGGTTAGGGCCTAGAGGCCCCTCCAATAACTTTCACTGACCTTTAAGACTTCCTCACTATATAATTATACTCTTAATTACTAAGTAAGAGGGCCATTCTTTTTCATTTCCATAATCAAGGATCTTGAAACAATATTTTGAAACATTACAACCTAACATAAATGCTTACTCTCCCCACCTTCAGCCACTAGGGTGTTTCAACCACTAGGGTGCCTTAACCACATGGCTAGAATGAGGTTTCAATGAATGACATAAAGTATCTAAGTAGTGCCACCCATAATTAAATTGGGAGCATCAACCATTTAATCTCTTGAAGGAGATAAAGTCAAATTTTGAACATTTCACTAAATCACCCCATTTGTCCATTTATATATGAAACACAAATTTCTAAGCCCCAAAGTGGAGCCAACAAGGTGCCATGTGGTAGTGGCCCAAATAGAAGTAAAATAAACGTAACACATTTGGATTAAAAGCTTCGACTCAAAAATTGTGGAGTGAGAGTGAAACTCCCAACAAAGTGCTTAAAAAATGAAGATGAAACAATCAATGAACAAGCTTCTAGAAAAGGGACACAAGAGGACCAACATATGACACATAGAAGTATTGGGATCGAGTTCGAGATGGATCTGAGATAAACTTGAAACAAAGTTCGAGATGGAGTTTGCGTTAGAGTGTCATGAATGTGATTTCAAGTATTGAGAGTTACCTGTCAGCTAGCCAATTCTTACGGACACGACGGCAAGAGGTCAGTATTGCTGGATCCTTTATTAGTCCCACTTGTGCTAGTGGAGTTAACTGGGCATTTCGAGTGTACTTAGACCGAACGAACATAAAGATGGAATTTCTACGTGTTATTAGCTAAGCATAGTTAGCTTGATAAGGAGTTCCCATCTTGTTATATCTTGCATTAGCTAGTAACAAGAACCCTCGCGTATTGAGATTAGTCCCTTAATATCGCTAGATGATATCTTACTGTGTCTGCCAAACACCCTCGCTATCATGCCTTTTGTATTAGTCTCATTCTGGTCCCAAATGCTATTTATGAAAAGTGTTTAGATTTACTCATTTGGCATATCTATAGAATGTAAAAATTGTCTTAAACACAATAGTGTTTGTCCTGTGTCCAAATTCACAATCTAGGGACATTCTATATTTAGCAAGTTTCAAGTTTGTCCCAGAGACCAACTCTTGATACTAAGGGAAACTTGGGGTGAAAGCCCAAAGCATGTGTTCCTCGGGGGGGGGGGGGGGGGGGGGGGGGTTCCAAATATATAGTAGGGATAGTGGGTAAGTCGGGCATTGCCAACCAACCTGCTACATAGTTTAACTCCCGTTTGTGTGCTTGTCCTTATTCCGTGTTTAGCTTAGGTTTAAGCCCAAGTTCCATTCTATGCTAGCTGGTGGAGTACCCATATCCTCATGTTAGGTTACCGATATGTCGAAATAGCACTAGACTTTGTTTGGCTTCGTTTTGCATGCTAGTCTTGGCATTGGGATGCTAGTTGCTCTAGGATTATTCCAAGTCACTTCATACTTCTGTCCCTTCACTCCTTGGGCTGTATGCTTAGGAATCATTCTATGCTTTAGTATTATTGTTCATTGGCTTTATGCTTGGGAGTTTGGCTCCATTCCTTTGTTCAATGGCCCAAGGCCCTAAAACTTAGGTTTCATACCACTATCCTTTAGACACATGGCATGTGATACATTGTATATGACATGTGGCACATGGAGAGTTTAGTTTCCACTTCTGTGGTTATCCTATGGTAAATCACCATAGGATAAAGGGTAAAAACCACGTGCACTAAATTGAGTCCAAGTTGAAGTTTGAGTTAGAGTCCAAGATAGACTAGAGATGGAGTTTGAGATAGAGTTTAAGAAAGAGTCTGAAATGGACTTGAGATGGAATTCAAGATAGAGTCTGAGAAGGAAGTCTAAGATAGAGCTTAAGGTCGAGTCTGAGATGGAAACCGAAACCAAGACCAAGACCAAGATCAAGACCAAGTCCAAGACTAAGACCGAGTCCGAGACTAAATCTGAATTTGAGTCTAAGTTCAAGTCCAAGGGTGAAAGCCCAAAGTGATCATCTCCCAAACCCTAGGGGGTTTGGTGAGCTCCAAAAGGATAATAAGGGGAAGACTCTAGTGGAACTAGTTTGGCCAAGAAAAGCTAATGGCTATACCCACAATGTGGGTGATGATATAATTATTAAGGAGTCCAAGGTTAGAGTGAATATAGATGGACAAGTGGGGTAACTTAGTGAAGTGTTCAAGAGTCGACTCTAGCTCCCTCGGGAGATTGAATGGTCGATTCTCCCAATCCAAGTGTGGATGGCACTACCTACTTGGATACCTTGCGTGGCTCATTGGAACCTTGCTCTAGCCACATAGCTAAGGATCCTAAGGGTGGAAGGTAGGGAAAGTACCCACGAGACTCACATAAAGTCATGGTGTTGTCTCAAAGTCCAAAAGAAAGAAGAGCAATCCCCTTACATAGTGACTAAGGGCATGGTCACTTGGTGAGGAAGTCTTAGATGTCAATGGGAGTTTGCAGTCGACCATTCAGACCCTAACTCAATAGTGGTGTTGGCAAGCATTATTGTGGACAAAGTGGGACTTAGTAGGGACTGATGGAGGGATATTAAGGAAGGGTGTTCCCCATATCTTTGAACATCCTAAGGATACTAAGGTGTGGTCTTGGGTTAACCACTCATGGATGAATGGCCTAATCTTTGAGAAACGGGACTATGGCACATGTGGTTTTAGACTACTAATGAGACAAAGGTAAATGGATATAGCCTTAGCATAACAGGCTGATATGTTAGTGGTACCCTAGGGGTGTTAGTCATGGGATCAAACATGTGGAGCACTTGGATTAAGTGCAAAGGCTAAGTTGCATAAATGCCATTCACAGGGCTAACATATCCCCAAGTCAGGAATAGGACTTATGGAAGTTGTGAGTGATATTAATCCAAGTAGTTAAAGGTGTGGTTAAATGACTAAAGTAGAATGGAAGATTTATTTGCTTACAATTTGGTATCGAAGCTTTTCCTTAATTTGACTTTTATTGGTGGTCAAGTATATCACCACTTGTATTGGCATTAGGAAGTCCCAAGAGTGCGAGGAATAGCATGTTGAGAAGGCATGACTCTCCACTTTAGTTCATACATGACCATGTAGACAATGTGATGGATAGTAAGAAGCCAATAAGAGAACAACTTTTAGATTTTAGGAATAATATAAGGTTTTCCTCAAAGAGTTGAAGATGTAATCCATAAAAGCATTTGACTTAGAAAATTGGATACTATAGTTGTAATAAACAACTATAGTTGGGATCATATAAATGATAGAAACTCCTAGATGAAGTCATAAGGTTATCCTCATATAGTTGAGGATGGTGCTAGAAAATTTGAGGGTGGAGTTGGTGACTGTAGAAAGTCAAATATTAATGAGGACATAAGTCCTTGAAATGGTAATCAAGGCTATCTTAAATAAATGCTAGAACAACATAAGGAATTGAGGATGTATTTAGAGGATGAGTCGATATTCTTATCATATACACAGATAATCCTAAGGGGTAAAAGTATTTCACATGGAATAAAGAATAATCAAGTGTCAAAGTAACATTTGCCACAATAGTCATTGTGAGTGGGACATGAATACAAGAAGTTGTATTCTGATGAGCTAGCATTTCAAAGTAGCCATGAGGCTAGAACCTTACGAGTCATTAGATTAACAAAGTCTAAAAAGTAAGATGATTTAAGTGGAGTTAAGGAATAATCTTAAAGGATTGGTGGAAACATTTAACTAAAGTGTGTTGTACCCTATGAAGGATGGGGAGGATCATGAGATCCAAGTATGAGACTAGTAGGTATCTCATTGATTTGAGATAGGCCATACTAAAGTTGTGGGAAAAGGTGTTCACAAAAAAAAATAACTTTGACAAAGGGTTGTGTGTAAATACTATGTCGCAGTGTTGATTGATATTTGGCATAAGAAATGACTATTATAGTTTTGGCAATACTTAAACATAAGTGGGAAGTGTCGTAAGAGTAAGCTCATAGGGCTGATGATGTAGAAACATCAAATGTTTCAAAGGATGAAACCTTGAAATCAAGTTGGTTAGTTTATGAAAACTTTTGCCAAAGGAATCTTAATGGAAATAGAATTGATATAGCCTAAACTATAAAGCATGTAATTCGAGTGTGTGAACCTAAATAATGACGGAGGTGTGGAAGCACCAACAATAAGTTGTAGGACTTGATGACTATGAAGCAAATAAACAAAAAATGTGACATAATTGATTGAATTGGTAAAAATCAACTTCCTAAGATTTTTTATTGGGACAAGAAAGGAGTTAAATATATCCCTTAGGGGATAAATTACTTGTGTTGCAATATAATGAGTTAATGTCATAAAAGAAAATGTTTATTGTCAAAGAAGTCATTATTGAGACACTTAAACACTTTAAAACACCCAAGAAGTGGTATTTAGTATCATGAGAGGATTAGATAAAGCCCTAAAGACTAAGTCTTTAAAGAATAATAGATAAGAAGTGCTATATAATATCCAAGGTTGTGGAAAGCTACAGATGGGAAAAGTCTGTCTATTTAAATTGGACAAACCCAAAAAGGATTTTGGCTAAGCTAGTGATGGGCACACAGAAGCCCATGAATAATAACATTAATCCTAGTGTGTGGGATTACAAGGTGAGTATATCTAAATTGAAGAATCACTCCCTAGGTCATTGAGTTAAAAATACTTGTTAATGCATGGTAAAAAGTGTAAAGCTACTTCTTAATTGGGAGGAGAATAACCCAAAAGGACAGTAAAACTTTAGAATTTGTCACACTTAAAATTTATAAATGCATACTCGGATGATATTAACAATGTTTACAATGGTGTAGTGTGATTAGAAATTAGATATTCCACTTTGAAAAGGAAGCATTACATGTTTTTCATACACTTCAGCATAGAGAACTTTAAAATAGCCACAAGTTTCTTAAGATTAACTTGCAAACCTTGCAAAAATTGTGTGTAAAGTCTAGAGAAAACACCTTAATTAGATAAGCATCTTTAGTTGATGTATTGCAATTTTTGCCTTAGAAAATAAGTCAAAATTAAAAAAATTAACATACTTTTTTTTAAATTGGTCAATTGCTATAGCACAAATACTATCCAAGGGCTTTAGAGAGGAAATATAAGAGCAAGAAGAAAACCTCTATTCTATTTCATCCCTTTGCTTTTACTTCTAGTTTTATTATTTTTTATTTACCCATTACTATCTGCTATGTAAGAGAAAGGAAACAGAAAATAAAGGAGTATGAAACAAAGATAAAAATCTTTAAAGTTACATTTGGCATGATTGTAACCATTGTCATAAAGAATGGACAAACTTGATTACATGACATAAATATAGATAACAACATATGGTAATAATCCAAAAAGATAAACTCAAACCTCAACATAGAAAGGATAACGTAACCATCACCATGTTTTAGCTAAAGTGGGGCACCAAGAGTCTTTACGGGACCACAATAGGTTCACGGACTAAACCATGCTCAGACTACACTTGCCAAGTCCATGCACATGGGTCTCAAGGCAGCCGCAAAAATCCAATTGACTCTCCCTGACAGATACCGAGAGCTCTACTCTCTCACTGAAAAGTGGTCTCTCCCTGGAAACGGAGTGTGTGGTAGCCCAGGAAGCTGGCGGTGGTGGCGGATGTATATAAATGATGTGAGAGTTGGGAAGCCATGCTTGAGTTGGGGGCTGGGCTGATCCTGGCTTCCTACTTAGGACTTAGGTGTGCTTGGGAGGCCTTGCAGCTAAGTTTCTTGAGCATGCAAGTGCTCAAGTGCTCGTTGGCCTCACAACACTAGTTGGAGACTCCGTGCTGGTGGACTCATCCAAGATGGCCACATGCCTACTACGTTTTGCCAACTCTGAGATTCAAATTCACCCTCACGTTAAATGCTACTATAGAGCAATTCTAATGGGAACTTAAGGATCCTAATGCACAATGGAAAGGAACTTCCTCACAAGGAAGTTAACGAGCTACTCAAGTGTAACAACACACAGATTGGTGCATATATTTACTTTGGAAGTTCAAACACTGCAACTACAGTTACAAAATATATGTTGAAGGTTCTGTCAGCCGCAAACATAAAGAGCGTCCTGAAATCACGCAAAACTAAACCTATGAACTTCCAGTTGTAACTACTCACCCTCAGGTGCCATCATTTGAGTTGTTTTCAAGTATCTCCAAATTTTCCAAAGCTGCACTATCAAGCACCATGTGAGATTGTGACCAAGCTTCGCTGCCAAAAGTCTCCTTTGAGATATCCAAACCGGGCAGTTCTCCCAAGCTCTAGAACCTGTTTATGGATTAAAACTTGTCTTTAGTAGGAAATGCAGCCTCCAAACGCAAACATAACTGCTTCCGCTTGGCTAATCCGCAACATATCTGGCCCAGTGCCTCCTTATAGGATAGACTCAATTCCTTTGGCGTTTGGTCGGCATCCCAAAACTCTTTAGATGGAGTTAATTTAGTGAACGAAGGTTTTTTTGTGTATTCACGCAGCCCTTTCTCGGTTGCATCCGCCAGAAAACCATGTGTGTTCAACAGGCTGTAACTCGGTTAAGATAGACCTCAGTTTTCACCTGGTATAGTCGTCCCGAACCTGAGAATAGATGATGGAATCAGATAAAACAATTATAAACAAGAGGTATAAACAACACCTTTGACGTATCAGTTACATAAAGACCAATGACAGAATCATGCTTCTATGTTAAGGCTAGAAGAAAAGATGGATCTGTATCGCCGTTCATACCAGAATCCAACCCTTCGTAATCACAGCACATATTTCAACCTACAGAATACATTATATCGTTATTCATACAATATATTGTCGAAAACTCAAACCTGAATTGGGAAGGACTTAGAGCATTTAGCCTACGCGTTAGAATTCAATGCAAACTGCCGAATACCTATGAGCCGCTGCTTGATTTTCTTGTCAGCCAAAACATTGTTGTTCTTGATCCTCCAATTCTGCCAGCCTGCATCTGCAAAGAGATCGTTCGTAGTAACTATGTAAACTTCAACTCGGACTGGAGGAACCTTAAACTTGTCCATCACTCTCAAGAGTCCGTTGTATTTAAGCCCGTGGCCATGTCTTCCAGAGGTCACTGTCACTTGAAAGAGCTGCAAAACATCTTGTTTTGCAGCGTTCTTGGTTAGGAGCAGAGCGTCCAAGGTCTCCTCGATGGGGTTCTCAGGCCATACTATAGAGTCGTAGACGTACAGTGAAGTCAAGTCATCGACGCTCCAAACTGTAACAGGCTTGCCAAAAGTAAATTCCTGCATTAATGGTCCTGTCGATTTAGTAGCCACGTCTTCAAAAACCTCACACACTCTGAAGAGCTTGGTGTTCTGCGAGATACTTCTGAAGTGTTCTTGTAAAACGCCTCCTTTCAAAGCAGCGAATCCCTGCAGTGCAGTTCCCCTGAAAGATACGAAGGCTCTGAGCGTGTTGACTTGATCCCTGTGAAGCTTCTCATACACGGTCCTCCTCACAAAAGGAGAAGCATACTGCAAGTCGTAGCTCTTATAATTGTCATGGACTCGTAGATAGAGAGCTTTATGACTTGGATGATCCGACTCGACAGCACCAGAAGACGCGGCTGTCACAACGTCTGCCAAGGCTGGCATTCTCTGAATGATGCCTGCCAAATCATCCGAGGTGGTCTCCAAGACATATCTCGGGATTCCACCCCATTGTTTGTATCTCTCATTCGTAGCCTGCAGATCCTTGTCCGGAAATACTACTTGCCTCAGAAGTGAAAGCTCCCTGCTAGGCCACACCGGTAGAAAAAGCTTCCTGCACGCAGCATCGTTCTCGTAGTCCTTGTAGTTGCTCCGGAGAGGTGTAGGCGCAAGAAGCGCCTTTCCAAGAAAAACGGGCACGTCCGATAGCTTTCCGTCCGCCAGAAAGACAAGGTCTCGATCCCTGTCCAGCCTCGCCTCGCTATAACTCCCAACCATGCAAGTATGGTGGTTCCCAGCCGCATCTGGATTGAAGTAATAAAGAGAACCACCTTTTGTTCGCAACAAGACTTTCCTCTTCTCTTTGAGCAAGATGACGAGCACGTAGAGCAAGAAACCAGTCTTTCCAATGCCTGGGTTTCCCAGAACCAAGATGGCCACCCTGCGATTCTGCCCAAACAACGGTTTCACTCCACCCTCCCAAAGCTCTTTGTAGCATTCCCTTTCCAGGATCTTCACCGCGCTCTCTTTACCCCAGATAGACTGGAGCGTGTCGTTGTCACCCAAGTCCAAGACGCG